>NC_090746.1:115771450-115961450 GCF_036898095.1 Palaemon carinicauda | reverse complement strand
GTATTCTAATGCCATTGAGTTTATTGCTCGATTCTCAGTTGTATACCTCTCATATTCTAATGCCATTGAGTTTATTGCTCGATTCTCTATTGTATACCTTTCGTATTCTAATGCCATTGAGTTTATTGCTCGATTCTTAGTTGTATACCTTTCGTATTCTAATGCCATTGAGTTTATTGCTCGATTCTCAGTTGTATACCTTTCGTATTCTAATGCCATTGAGTTTGTTAGTCGATTTTCAGTTGTATACCTTTCGTATATTAATGCCATTGAGTTTGTTAGTCGATTTTCAGCTGTATACCTTTCGTATTCTAATGCCATTGAGTTTATTGCTCGATTCTCAGTTGTATACCTCTCATATTCTAATGCCATTGAGTTTATTGCTCGATTCTCTATTGTATACCTTTCGTATTCTAATGCCATAGAGTTTATTGCTCGATTCTCTATTGTATACCTTTCGTATTCTAATGCCATTGAGTTTATTGCTCGATTCTCAGTTGTATACCTTTCGTATTCTAATGCCATTGAGTTTATTGCTCGATTCTCTATTGTATACCTTTCGTATTCTAATGCCATTGAGTTTATTGCTCGATTCTCAGTTGTATACCTTTCGTATTTTAATGCCATTGAGTTTATTGCTCTATTCTCAGTTGTATGCCTTTTGTATATTAATGCCATTGACTTTATTACTCGATTCTCAGTTGTATACCTCTCATATTCTAATGCCATTAAGTTTACTGCCCGATTTTCAGTTGTATACCTTTCGTATTTTAATGCCATTGAGTTTATTGCTCGATTTTGAGTTGTATACCGTTCTTATATTAATGCCATTGAGTTTATTGCTCGATTCTCAGTTGTATGCCTTTTATATTCTAATGCCATTGAGTTTGTTAGTCGATTTTCAGTTGTGTACCTTTCGTATATCAATGCAATTGAGTTTATTGCTCGGTTCTCAGTTGTATACCTTTCATATTCTAATGCCATTGCGTTTATTGCTGGAATCTCAGCTGTATGCCTTTCGTATTCTAACGCCATTGAGTTTATTGCTGGATTCTCAGTTGTATGCCTTTCGTATTCTAATGCCATTGAGTTTATTGCTCGATTCTCAGTTGTATACGTCTCATAATTCTAATGCCATTGAGTTTATTGCTCGATTCTCAGTTGTATACCTCTCATAATTCTAATGCCATTGAGTTTGTTAGTTGATTTTCAGCTGTATACCTTTCGTATTCTAATGCCATTGCGTTTATTGCTCGATTCTCAGTTGTATACCTCTCATAATTCTAATGCCATTGAGTTTATTGCTCGATTCTCAGTTGTATACCTCTCATAATTCTAATGCCATTGAGTTTATTGCTCAATTCTCAGTTGTATACCTCTCATAATTCTAATGCCATTGAGTTTATTGCTCGATTCTCAGTTGTATACCTCTCATAATTCTAATGCCATTGAGTTTGTTAGTCGATTTTCAGCTGTATACCTTTCGTATTCTAATGCCATTGAGTTTATTGCTCGATTCTCAGTTGTATACCTCTCATAATTCTAATGCCATTGAGTTTATTGCTCGATTCTCAGTTGTATACCTCTCATAATTCTAATGCCATTGAGTTTATTGCTCGATTCTCAGTTGTATACCTCTCATAATTCTAATGCCATTGAGTTTATTGCTCGATTCTCAGTTGTATACCTTTCGTATCCTAATGCCATTGAGTTTATTGCTCGATTCTCAGTTGTATACCTTTCGTATCCTAATGCCATTGAGTTTATTGCTCGATTCTCAGTTGTATACCTTTCGTATTCTAATGCCATTGAGTTTATTGCTCGATTCTCAGTTGTATACCTTTGGTATTTTAATGCCATTGAGTTTATTGCTCTATTCTCAGTTGTATACCTCTCATATTCTAATGCCATTAAGTTTACTGCCTGATTTTCAGTTGTATACCTTTCGTATTTTAATGCCATTGAGTTTATTGCTCTATTCTCAGTTGTATGCCTTTTGTATATGAATGCCATTGACTTTATTACTCGATTCTCAGTTGTATACCTCTCATATTCTAATGCCATTAAGTTTACTGCCCGATTTTCAGTTGTATACCTTTCGTATTTTAATGCCATTGAGTTTATTGCTCGATTCTCAGTTGTATACCTTTCGTATCCTAATGCCATTGAGTTTATTGCTCGATTCTCTATTGTATACCTTTCATATTCTAATGCCATTGAGTTTATTGCTCGATTCTCAGTTGTATACCTTTCGTATTTTAATGCCATTGAGTTTATTGCTCTATTCTCAGTTGTATGCCTTTTGTATATGAATGCCATTGACTTTATTACTCGATTCTCAGTTGTATACCTCTCATATTCTAATGCCATTAAGTTTACTGCCCGATTTTCAGTTGTATACCTTTCGTATTTTAATGCCATTGAGTTTATTGCTTGATTTTGAGTTGTATACCGTTCTTATATTAATGCCATTGAGTTTATTGCTCGATTCTCAGTTGTATGCCTTTTATATTCTAATGCCATTGAGTTTGTTAGTCGATTTTCAGTTGTATACCTTTCGTATATTAATGCAATTGAGTTTATTGCTCGATTCTCAGTTGTATACCTTTCATATTCTAATGCCATTGCGTTTATTGCTGGAATCTCAGCTGTATGCCTTTCGTATTTTCATGCCATAGAGTTTATTGTTCGAATCTCAGCTGTATGGCTTTCGTATTTTAATTTCATTGAGTTTATTTCTCGATTCCGTAGTATGCATTTCGTATTTTAATGTCATTGAGTTTATTGCTCGATTCTCAGTTGTATGCCTTTCATATATTTTTATGCCATTGAGTTTATTGCTCGATTCTCAGTTGTATACCTTTCATATTCTAATGCCATTGCGTTTATTGCTGGAATCTCAGCTGTATGCCTTTCGTATTTTCATGCCATAGAGTTTATTGTTCGAATCTCAGCTGTATGGCTTTCGTATTTTAATTTCATTGAGTTTATTTCTCGATTCCGTAGTATGCATTTCGTATTTTAATGTCATTGAGTTTATTGCTCGATTCGCAGTTGTATGCCTTGCGTATTTTAATGTCATTGAGTTTATTGCTCGAATCTCAGCTGTATGGCTTTCGTATTTTAATTTCATTGAGTTTATTTCTCGATTCCGTTGTATGCCTTTCGTATTTTAATGTCATTGAGTTTATTGCTCGATTCTCAGTTGTATGCCTTTCGTATATTTTAATGCCATTGAGTTTATTGCTCGATTCTCAGTTGTATGCCTTGCGTATTTTAATGTCATTGAGTTTATTGCTCGAATCTCAGCTGTATGGCTTTCGTATTTTAATTTCATTGAGTTTATTTCTCGATTCCGTTGTATGCCTTTCGTATTTTAATGTCATTGAGTTTATTGCTCGATTCTCAGTTGTATGCCTTTCGTATATTTTAATGCCATTGAGTTTATTGCTCGATTCTCAGTTGTATGCCTTGCGTATTTTAATGTCATTGAGTTTATTGCTCGAATCTCAGCTGTATGGCTTTCGTATTTTAATTTCATTGAGTTTATTTCTCGATTCCGTTGTATGCCTTTCGTATTTTAATGTCATTGAGTTTATTGCTCGATTCTCAGTTGTATGCCTTTCGTATATTTTAATGCCATTGAGTTTATTGCTCGATTCTCAGTTGTATGCCTTGCGTATTTTAATGTCATTGAGTTTATTGCTCGAATCTCAGCTGTATGGCTTTCGTATTTTAATTTCATTGAGTTTATTTCTCGATTCCGTTGTATGCCTTTCGTATTTTAATGCAATTGAGTTTATTGCTCTATAATTTTTCGACTGTTTCTCTGACAATGTTTTCATTTATCGAACGCGTTATCTTTGATTATCTTTAGATTAGTTATTATGTTTCTTTACTGCATCTTCTTTCTTTCCCTTACAGGAATAGACGTGGGACCAGTGATTGCAGGAGTGGTTGGAGCTCATAAACCCATGTATGACATTTGGGGAAACACAGTTAATGTTGCCTCAAGGATGGATTATACTGGAGAGGAGGGGAAAATTCATGTAAGTTCGCATGTATATATATAAGAGAGAGAGAGAGAGAGAGAGAGAGAGAGAGAGAGAGAGAGAGATTTGATGAAGCACTTATTTGTTATGGAACTGGTATAACAATTGGATGATTATATTCAAAATATAGTGGAGACATAGTTTTAACTTAGTCATATCTAACTGCTAAATCCGATCTTATTTTAGCGATAGGGGGCGTTCCTAATTGAGGGGATGCTTATAGAAATTCAACAAGAAATAAATAACAGAAAAACACTGCATCATTCGTCCTTTAATGGATGACTCACACTAACACAAAAGTTCTCACCAGTAGTGTGTCGACACCTTTACAAATAAGTTATACACCTTTCCCTGTCTTCAAGGATTACCAAAGAGTTTGTGCTGCCTCCCTTCGGCCTTTAGATGCACCCATCTTTTAACTTTCTGCTTTGCTTCGCTTCCCATTTCCTTTCTTCCATCTTCCTTTCCAACCCCAGCACTGAATGGGCTCCCCAGTACCAATACCAGACCATATATCCCAAATTCCTTATATCTATCCATCTATCCTCATGAGGTCAAATAATTTTCTTTTTTAACAGTATATAAAAAGTAAACATTGCTTAATGTCTGTCCCACAATATTTTTTTTCATTGATCAGCAACTTTAAGACAAACTTACTTACCATTTCACCTCTCTCTTCATCGACAACTTTCGCATTCAGATCATCCAGCGCTTTCATTCTTTCCTTCGTTGATAACTTACTTACCATTTCACCTCTCTCTTCATCGACAACTTTTGCATTCAGATCATCCAGCGCTTTCATTCTTTCCTTCGTTGATAACTTACTGACCATTTCACCTCTCTCTTCATCGACAACTTTGGCATTCAGATCATCCAGCGCTTTCATTCTTTCCTTCGTTGATAACTTACTTACCATTTCACCTCTCTCTTCATCGACAACTTTAGCATTCAGATCACCCAGCGCTTTCATTCTTTCCTTCGTTCATAACTTAGTTACCATTTCACTTCTCTCTTCATCGACAACTTTTGCACTCAGATCACCCAGCGCTTTCATTCTTTCCTTCGTTCCTAACTTACTTACCATTTCACCTCTCCCCTCATCGATAACTTTAGCATTCAGATCACCCAGCGCTTTCATTCTTTCCTTCGTTCATAACTTACTTACCATTTCACATCTCTCTTCATCGACAACTTTAGCATTCAGATAACCCAGCGCTTTCATTCTTTCCTTCGTTCATAACTTACTTACCATTTCACCTCTCTCTTCATCGATAACTTTAGCATTCAGATCACCCAGCGCTTTCATTTTTTCCTTCGTTCATAACCAAGCAGCTTGACTAAGTTGTCGTTTTTTCAGCAACTTATACAGTCATTCTTGTTCTTTTTTTCCTTATTAATCAGTAATATATAATTAAAGAATAACTTTTATAACACTAATTCTCAGTAGCTCTGAAAATTCAATAAAAGGAAAATATAACAATTTGTGTCTCCTATCCTTACAGGTGACTTCGGACGTGGCCAAAATCCTACAAGATTTAGGATGGAGCGTTGAGTGTCGTGGGGAGATTTACGTCAAAGGCAAAGGTCCCATGGTGACCTACTTTGTAAATCCAGCCGATGTGCCACATTCAGAAGAAACTACAGCCTTTTACGATAATAATAACCCCAGCAGTTTTTATTATAACCATGTTGAGGTTCAGTGTGACTCTGAAAAACGTGAGAGAAGAAGAAGCAGTCAGCTGAGTTTGAATTCACTAAAACTGCTACTGAACCCTCGTCGTGGAAGCCTTGAGATTAACAAGGCAAGGAATTCTGTTCCTTTGGTTGACTCCATTTCAGTGCTAAAGGTGATAAAGAAACTGAGGGACAATAGTTTAGATTCAGAGGGGAAGGCGTCGTCACCTACCAGTTCAATTCGGTCTATCAACGACCCTAAGTCTACTGATGACCAGAGTCCCCGTTTCCAACAATCTTCACAGGCAGAAGAAGAAAAGGGCAAGCTTCTGGAACAAAACGCCACCATATTGTCAGTGGTAGAACAGAGGATTGCTCGGCCTAAGCTGCCTACATACGCTGAAAGGGCAGATCACGTAGAATTGAATTCCATCCACCAATCCACCTTGGGGAACGGTGAATCGGAACCTGTGCAACATAAGCCTAACGGGGTTGCGGATGATCACCTTCATGGAGGAGAATTGTGTTCGTCATCGTCTGAAGTTGTTGAAGAGGGGAGAATTAATATAAAATCTTATTGTCCCGCAGATATAAATAAATCCTCAACCGAGGAAACGGTTGATAGGTCTTGATAATTAGTGTAGTTTATTGCCCACTGAAGATGTATCGTATTCCAGTAAACATTGCCTTCATAGTGTAATGTCACAATAATCTATCATGAAATTAATATATCTATGTTTTTTCTTTGGAATAGAATTCTACTGATCGACAATAATTCAAAATTAAATGAGACATTGTTGAAATTGTCTAGATGTTGAAAGACATTCACCAATTTTTACAATCATATTTTTCCTTAAGCAACGGTTTATTTCCACGATCCTCTTAAAAATCATTAACATTTATATTAGGTTACTTTACTCTTAATTTAAGCAATATATATTGTACGTGTTATACAAAGTATTTATTTTGCCAGCCAATAATAGAGAACCTGGAAGAGGAAACTATAGCCTAATTACTCCTATAGGGATTTTATATTATAGCCTTGATGACTCAACTGATGAAATCCAAAATAAGTATATTATGTCTCATTAATACATTACTTCAATGGGATCATGTATGAATATTGCCTCTATCGTTATGTATGGTTTATATTTGACTTATTTATATATATACATACATACATATACACATGAACTGTATGCATATATACCATATATATAGAAACGAGCATTCGACAACTGTTCATGTCCATGTTATTAACCAGCTAACGGAATAATCAACCGATTATGACAAACCACTATGTATGGCATTTATAGACTACGAAAAGGCGTTTGATTCTGCCAAAACTTCAGCAGTAATGAAAGCACTTCAAAAACAAGGAATCTAGATGAATCTTATGTTAGAACACCTGAAGATATCTATACAGGAAGTACAGCAATCCTAAAACTACTTAGAAATAGTGAGAAAATTCCGATTGAGAAAGGAGTTACACAGGTAGACCCGGCCATCCTAAATTATCCCCAGCATGCCTAGAAGTTTTTCCGAATTTATATTGAGAAAATTTATAAATTATCATCTATGGGGAATACCGTAATAACTTATATTTGCAGATGGCATAATTCTATTTAGTGGATCATGGGAGGAATTGCAAAAGATGGTAGATTTGAATAAAGAAAGCAGAAATGTAGGACTGAAAATGAATATGAGTAAAACTCAGAGAATGTTCAATGAAAATGCAGTGACAACAAGCAACGGTCATGGACGAACCAACCTCTCGAGGCAGTCAATGAATATATGTACTTAGGACAGACAGTAAGTGTTTCCCCAGGTGATGAGACCGAAATTAAAAGAAGGATAACAAAATTATGGTGAGCTTTTGGTAAACAGAATGAGATTATGTAAAGTAAAATGCCGCTTTCTCTAAAACGAAAGGCATTTAATCAGATGATCCTACTAGTATTAACTTGTGAATCAGAAACTTGGAGTCTTACTATAGTCTTAGAACATAAGATAGTTACAACTCAAAGATAAATGGAAAGAATGATGATGGGAATAACACTAAGAGACTGAAAAAGAGCAACCTGGATACGAGAGCAAACTAGAATAGAGGATATTCTAACAACAGGTAAGAAAAGTAAATAGACATGGGCAGAACATATAATAAGAATGGCAGATAATATATAGACATTACGAATAACAGAACGGGTTTCTAAAGATTGCAAACGAAACAGGGGAAGGAAAAGATGATGGAATGAAGAGCTAAGCAAATTTGCAGGAGTAGACTGGCATAGAAAGACCATAAACAGACGCTAGTGGAGGGTCATGTCTGAGGTCTTTGCCTTACAGTGGACTAAGGCTGATTATATATATATATATATATATATATATATATATATATATATATATATATATATATATATATATATATATATATATGTGTGTGTGTGTATGTGTGTATATAAATATATATATATATATATATATATATATATATATATATATATATATATATATATATATATACACGTAGCTTATTTATAAACGTTAATGAATGTAGGCTACTTGTATTCATTTCATAATTACGGAAATATCTTTTGCCCACACGACAAAATGATTTATTTGAGGGAAAATACAATCTACTTTATCGATACAGCCTTAATGCTAACGACTGATCAATCAGAAAATAAATTACTATGATATATCTATAAGCTAGCCCAGAGACATCGCACTGTAAAGTAAAATAACGAACATTCGAGAAAACGTTAAGCAGAGGACATCCTAGTAGGTCAGAAATGTAGGTCTGTCCATTATGAGGGTAATAATGTCCATTACCGTTAATTTCCCGATGGAATTTCTCTAATTTCCCGATGAAATTTCTCTTGTCAATGGAACAATTGCCTTTAGTCCCGTGCAGGGTTGCCAGTTTGGCTTTTTTTAAGGCCAAAAAAAACTCAAATTTGGGCTTTTAAAAAAAATGGGTTGGCCGTTAGTAATATGAAAAAATGCCGACCTTAAATACTATATATTTTTCCTTTTTCTACTAATGGGTTGACCTTTTAAAGCTTCTGTTGATTAGAAGTTGTCCTTTTCTCATTTAGAAAACCTGGCAACCCTGGTCCCGTGGTCGCTAACGGTGGGTTTAAAAGGCTCGAAACCTCCGTCTTGGAATCAGTGTCTCACTGGATCCCTTCCGAAGCTTAGTGATTCGTTCCTTGTGCTTTGCTGGTATTTCCATAGCCATTTTGGAAGCAGATTCCTTATCAAGTCTCTTGTTGAAATACATCATGAAATTCTCAGGAATAACCTCAGTCGAAAACTCGTGGTCCTTCATCCTACGGATGTTGGTGGTCATCCATTCGGTTTCTCTTGCGAACTGTCTCGAGACTTTAACGACTGCTTTGGTTCGAGATATTGGTGAGTATATAGTGTTTTGGTAACACATTGATTAGCTTGAGTATATAGTGTTTTGGTAACACATTCATTAGCTTGAGTATATAGTGTTTTGGTAACACATTCATTAGCTTGAGTATATAGTGTTTTGGTAACACATTCATTAGCTTGAGTATATAGTGTTTTGGTAACACATTGATTAGCTTGAGTATATAGTGTTTTGGTAACACATTGATTAGCTTGAGTATATAGTGTTTTGGTAACACATTCATTAGCTTGAGTATATAGTGTTTTGGTAACACATTCATTACCTTTCAACAAGAATTTATATTTTTGTTTGTGGGTTATATAATCTTTGCAATTGCAAGAAGGTAGATCTCTTTGCGAATTCATTCTAGGAGAAGGACACTCCAAAATCAAACCATTGTTCTCTAGTCTTGTGTAGTGCCATAGCCTCTGTACCATGGTCTTCCGCTGTCTCAGGAACACTATTCTAGCTTATTTTTTCTTCCTCTTATTTTGTTAAAGTTTTTATAGTTTACATTGAGATATTTATTTTAATGTCATTCTTCTAAAAATATTTTATTTTTCCTTGTTTTCTTTCCTCGCTGAGCTATTTTCCCTGTCGGAGCCCCTGGGCTTATATCATCCTGCTTCTCCAACTAGGGTTGTAGCTTAGCAAGTAATAATAATAATAATAATAATAATAATGGTATGATCGAAAATATGTATCAGAACATCAAATTACATAGCGCTGGAACACACTGGATGACCAGATGTCCCGTATTTTTTTTCTTTTTTTTTTTACATTTGTTGTATCGGCCCTCCCGGGATGCCTTCTGCTCCTTATATATATATATATATATATATATATATATATATATATATATATATATATATATGTATATATATATATATGTATATATATATATATATATATATATATATATATATATATATATATATATATATATATATATATATATATATATATATGACAAAATATGACAAAAAATGAAAATGAATATATATATACTAACAATAATGAGGAAAATAATTTTAGAAACATTATGGAAAGGTTTTCATCATGTGTATTTTTATTGTCTGCAATTTATTCAATATATTATAGTGAGTCATTTTAATTATAATATCCTTTATAGCTTCAAAACACGCGCTTTATCGCAAGATTTTAATGCTTTGGCACATGTAATGAGTAGCTCTTATAACAAAATCTATAATGAATACATTTTAAAACCAAAGAAGTCAATGAAGTAGGTCCTAGACAGCTGGACCCAACGTTCTCTTATTCCAGAGCAAAATATTAACTGGAATGAAATTATTTTTACACACACCAAGGCCTGCCTGAACAGACTTTTAGTGTCTGACGGAGGGCGAGAAATAAACCCGTAAAATTAAAAGTAAGTAAGTAATTGCATCATACTTGCAATGTGAGTTTATGTAACAAAATACGATTTACAGTCATGCGGGTCCTTCGCTATCTCAGCTCGGTATAATAATAGTATTTATTCGAATATCAAATATCAACGACGTATTACTGAATATCTCACTCAAACCAGCAAACAGAATTAAGTCATTTAGACAAACTTTAAAGTTCATCCTACTCAGTATGATGTCCCAAAGGCCTAATATTCTCAATGAAAATAATTAGGCAATCAGAATTTATTCCTCTGATAGAATGTTATGAAAACATCTTATAAGGGACTGTATTAACATATTTTTAAAATGTATAGCTCTAATTCACTTAAAAGCGAACAATCTTCAGCTCCGTCTCCAGTAACTAGAGCGATTTAATGTAATTTCATCGAAATTCGGCCTAGTTTTTTCGAACAGCAACGCATAATTTGACCACAATTATTTTTCCTTCATATTTCGAATTATGATGGTTGAACATTGCACCTGAATAGGAAATTTTATCTCACGTTTGAAGTTGTGAACAATTGTAAATAAGATGATATATATATAATAGAAAAACAGCAATGATTCTCTTGCATAGCAATTTGAAAGATATGCATCCTAAGTTTTTTTTTAGCATTTATTTTTTCGAATTATGGTGGTTGAACGTTGAACCCGAATAGGAATTTTTATCTCATGTTCGAAGTTGTAAACAACTGTAAATATGATGATATATAAAATAGACAAAACTAATGGTTCTCGTGCATAGCAATTCGAAAGATATGCATCCTAACTTCCCAAGTTTTTTTAGCAGCTCAGGCGCAGTTTAGTCAGTGTTGCCAGATGGGTTAGTCTAAAATCCCCAAAATTTATGATAAAAAATCCCCAAAACAACTCAAAAATCTCTAAAAACAACTCAAAATTTCCCAAAAAAACCAAAAATCCCCACTTCCACAAACATACATTAGATCCCATAGGCTTTACTAATAAAGAAATTACTCACTTAACTTCATATAAGGGCAAGCAAACAAATTACAACTATATAAAGGTTTACTCATCTCTGTTTCTTCTTCAAAGAATTTTGTACAGAATATCCCTATCAGACACCTAAAATCCCCAAATCTAGGAATAAATACCCATATCTGGCATCACTGAGTTTAGTACTTTAGTGTTTTAGTTGAGAGTGAACGGTTGTGATGTGTGTCTGCCAAATCAGTGATAATTTTTCTTCTATTATGTAAAAGAAAAACTTGCAAATCTCACTGCTGGGCAACATTACATAGCAAAACTTGACCTAACACTCTATTGGGGACACTTAGATTCAATGTAAGTATATTTGAGCTGACATGGAAATCACGCATGATTCCATGAGGAAACCACATGGTAGTCAGCTCACCGTTGATTTTTTTTAAAGCCAGGTTCAAAGTTTCATTGGGTTGCCCTGTATTAATTAATCCATATTAGGGTTTCGGTATTTTTGTAGTGAATTACAGGGCAATGTATCCTAGGAAAAAAACCACTGTTTCTTATAGAAAAAATTACGCTCTCTTCAAAAATGACACTCGTTTCCGTAGTTGTTTTCCTAGGTTACATTGCCCTGTAATACACTACAATGAAACCCTGGTTTCATTGTAGTGAATTACATGGCAATGTAACCTAGGAAAACAACTACTGTTTCTAATAGAAAAAATTACTCTCTCTTTGAAAATGACACTCGTTCCCGTCGCAAATTTATAGTTTCAGAAATATATATACATCTATATCCTCCAATAATGGGGGACCCCCAGTGGGAACTCGGGGTTTTGGGTGGGGAAAACATACTGGGGAAACGGCATATAAACGTAAAACAAGCCTTTTCTTCTCTATAGGATATTGATGGGTATTTTTTTTTCATATTTCTTCATTAAGGGCTAGATTCGGAATTCAAGAATTTAAAATATTGCAGAGATTGCATTTAACGAATCTTTTCTTCATTTATGGACGAAATTAATAGCTTATGAGTTATGGGTTCCCTTAGAGTGCAACTATGACCACAGTTGAAAAGGAGTTTTATGATTGTGGGGAACATCATATTATTTAAACTTGTCGATGCTGTCTACCCTAACAACACCAACCTAGCTCAATACTACGCAGTACTCTAGAAGTTTTATTCCAGCTGTTACCAAGTTGTGGAATGATCTTCCTAATCGGGTGGTTGAATCAGTAGAGCTTCAAAAGTTCAAAGTTGGAGCAAATGCTTTTTTGTTGACCAGACGGACATGAGCCTTTTTATAGTTTATTTATGACATATTTGTTTTTTATGTTGTTAATAGTTTATATATGACATGTCTGTTTTGACGTTGTTACTTATTTTAGAATGATTTATTGTTAATTTGTTCTCTTCATTTATTTATTTCCTTTTTTCCTTTCCTCACTGGGCTATTTTTCCCTGTTGGAGCCCCTGGGCTTATAGCATCTTGCTTTTCCAACTAGGGTTGTAGCTTGGATAGTAATAATAATAATAATAACTTAGGGCTATGGGTCCCCCTTTCTTCTTCTTTATTCCGTTTATAGTGTTGTATTCCATAGAAAACTTTGAATAATTTGTCCATGCACAGGTATAGCAAGGCTAATAGGTAAGTGGAGTTCAGACGTACTAATGCTATTTAGAAAAAATTCATGGTTGATATTAGGGCATTAGACAATTAACCATGTACTCATAATGTCTAAGTAAGCAGTCTGTATACAGTATGAATTAAGCAGTGTACATTGTAGTTGTATGACTGTAAACTACACTTATAAATTTATAAACAAATTTAACTGTAATGGGCATAAATTTGTGTAGGTATAACAAATAGACTATAAACCTCTTGTAATAAGATAGATACACACTAAAAGTGGCATGTTAAATAAAACCTTGCTAACACTTCTAAGTGAGAGACAGTCAAAGTGAACAGTGCTTACATTACAAAGACATGACTGGCCAACAATTCTGGGTTCTATTATATAGTTAAGGACGGGACAACATTTTCTACTATTAAAAGTTATTTCCTATAAAAAAAAAACCCATTTTACTTCTCAAGAGTATTCTTAACCTTTTCGCCCCCAAAGGACGTATCGGTACGTTCTTGCAAAACACCGTTATTTACATGTTTATGCATATTTTTTATAAATTTGACAAACTTCAGTCATTTTCCAAAAGAATGAGACCAACCTGACCTCTCTATGACAAAAATTAAGGCTGTTAGAGCAATTTAAGAAAATATAGCAAAATGTGCTCGAAATTTAACATTACCTTTGGGGGTAAAAGGGTTAATCAGTCTGAGTGTAGAGAAGTTGAAGAAACGGTTAACCCTTTAACCCCCAGGTTATTTGGAAATTTCCAACCCTTAACCCCCAGGGGGTTATTTTTTTCCAAGCACATTTTGCAGTATATTTTTTTTAAATTGCTCTAACAGCCTTAATTTTTGTCATAGAGAGGTCAGGTTGGTCTCATTCTCTTGGAAAATGCCTGAAGTTTTTCAAAAAATTATCAAAAATATGAAAAAAAAAAAAATTTATAGCATTTTTTTGCAAGGACGTACCGGTACGTCCATGGGGGTAAAGGGATGGCTTTTGTGAAACGTACCAGTACGTCCTTTTGGGGGTAAAAGGGTTAATATGCAATATTCAGAAAATGCCTCCTCGTATGGACCTAGAATGTTCACAGACTTAGGCCTCTTATTGTCACTTGCATCCTCAGAGCATCTTTCTAATATCTTCAATATTAGCTTTAAAAGTATGAACGTGTCTATACATTTTCTCAATAAAAATGAAATTCAGTTCTTTGCTGGTCAAGTGATTGAAGTGCTTTTATAAGTATTGTATGCATGTTCCATTGCAGCAGTGTTTTGAGTTTTTATATTACCGATATGTGATCTAGAAAAATGTTGTACATTAACCATTTTTCCACCAAAGGACGTACTGGTACGTTTCACAAAACTCATCCCTTTACCCCTATGGACGTACTGGTACGTCCTTTCAAAAAACTGCTACAGTATTTATATTTTTATTTTTTGCATATTTTTGATAACTTTTTGAGAACCTTCAGGCATTTTCCAAGAGAAATAGACCAAACTGACCTCTCTATGACAAAAATTAAGGCTGTTAGAGCAATTTAAAAAATATATATAGCAACATGTGCTTGAAAAAAAAAATAATAAAACCCTGGGGGGGGGGGGGTTAAGGGTTGGAAAGTTCTAAATAGCCTGGGGTAAAAGGGTTAATTCCTGAACACTAAGGTTAGAGTGTGTGCTCCCAGTCAGATTTCCATTACAATTTATAACAAAAACATTCACACTTTTGTAGAAATTGTCTGTATGAGGGTCCATGCACTACAAAGCCACATGCTGTTAAACTAATTAATTGGTTTGTTTGGGTGTGATAGCTAAGTGACTCATGATGAGGAGCTGTATTTAACTAAGAGATATATTTATGCCTAGCAGAGAGAAAACATTTGTTGCATTTGAGAGAAATTCCTTTTAGAATTCCCTTATAAGGACCATACTTACTTCTATGAAGTATATGGCAGTGGCCATCTTTAGGGATGAGGCATATGCCCGCCCATGCTTTCTTGCAGCTACTTGACTGCTCCTAAAAACTATACAGACTTTTAATAGTCTTTTGTAAATCTAGAGAAAGGCTTTTGAAAGAATATCAAGAAAAATTGTTTTGGTGCTTGAATAGGAACATCTCTGATTAGTTGTGTAGAATGGTTGGGATGATGTAAAAAAAAAAAAAAAAAAAAAAAAAAAAAAAACACACAAGGACAAAAGTAGGCCTAATAACAGCAGTTGGGGAAACAGAATCCTTTGATGTTTGTGTTGGATTACACCAGGGGTCAGCATAAAGCCCATTTTTATTTGTGCTGGTCATGGATGTGTCAAGTGAAGAGGTCAGAAATGAAGAGTTGTGGGAGTTGCTATATGTAGATGAATTGGTGATAACTGCTGAAGATGAGGAAGTCTTGCTGTTCAGAAGGGTTGTAAAGTGGCAAGAGACTTTTGAGAGAGGTGGCTTAGAGTAAACGAGGATAAGACTGATATTATGGTGAGCATTAAGGAAGGTAAGGACAGGATAGCCATGTATGGAAATAAAGGCTCTGTTATAAAACCAGGGGAGCTATTTAGATACTGGGGATCTACTACAGTACAGTATAAGTCAGGAGGGAGGATGTAAAGCAGAAGTTAAAAGTACTGTATGGTAAAAGCAGCCTGGGGAAAGTGGAAGGGGATAACAGAAATGGAGAGAAATGGCATGGGGTAAGAAAATGTCATCAAAGTAAAGTCGGGATCTATAGCACAGTAATAAGACCAGGGCTAATGTATGGATCGGAAACATGGGCTTTAAGACTAAGAGAAAGCAAAGCTTGAGAAAAGAGATGAGAATGCTGAGGTGGATTAAGAGAATATCACTTCTGGAAGGATTGGAAAATGATGAAATAAAAAGAATGGCAGGTGTTATTATTATTATTATTATTACTATCCAAGCTACAACCCTAGTTGGAAAAGCAAGATGCTATAAGCCCAGGGGCTCCAACAGGGAAAAATACCCCAGTGAGGAAAGGAAATAAGGAAATAAATAAATGAAGAGAACAAATTAACAATAAATAATTATAAAAACAGTAACAACGTCAAAACAGACATGCCATATATAAACTATTAACAACATCAAAAACAAATATGTCATAAATAAACTATAAAAGACTCAGGTGTTGTAAAGATTACAGGTGATAAGAGCATCAAGACTGAGATGGTGTGGGCATGTGTTGTGGATGGATGGTGGGGAGGGAGCAAGGAGGGCTAGTGAGGAACTTGTTATAAGGGGAAGATCAAAAGGGAGGCAGAGCATTAGATGGTAAGATAAGGTGAAGGATGATATGGAGAGAAAAGGTTTGGTGGAAGATGCTTTTAATAGAAGGCATTGGAGAGGGAGCATCAGGCAACTGACCCCGCAATGTAGGGATAACGGTGGGAAATGAATACACTTTATTACAACTAAGAATATCCAGTTTCAATGATTCTTCTGTTTTTGTTTTTTATTTTTTTTTTTGGAAGTCTTTTTAATGTCTTCATGAATTAACAATTGGAGTTGCATGAATTTCTTAGGCTTTACTCCCTTTTATCTCAACCTGCTAAAAACTCCAAGATGTAGATTTTCCTTAGACTGTACCAAAAAGATGGAGTTGCATTAGTAGAAAATTATATTAATGAACCCTTCACCACTTTTCTAGATCAAATATACTTTAAAATTATTGAGCTTGCCTTGAGTCAATGTTAGGACACTTACAGTAGGAATAATTTGGTTTAAAATGCTCCTATATACAATATATATATATAAATATATATATACAGTATATATATATATATATATATATATATATATATATATATATATATATATATCATATATTATATTATATTTATTTAAGAGAGCGGTATGCATTTATTTCCCATCTCAAACATCCCCATTTCCAATTGGGTTTATGGTCTGTCATCTCGAACCCTCACAATAACTTTACACCACTTGAAAACCCCTATTTCCTAAGAGTCCCTTCTATACTGTAATTTGATTAAGACATACTATATTTGGGTTTTAAGATTGGGTACTAATGCTACTTTTTGCAATTGGAGGTCTAACCTACTCTTGAAGAATGCATGTATAAGTTGGGTGCTGTATTTCTATGGGAAAACCTATTAAACTGCATAGGAATTTAGTTGAGATCATGTGGAAACTTCATTACTCCCAGCTGAAATTTTCTTCTGATAAGATCTTTACTATGATGGTCGTAGAACACGTCAAGTATGAGACTGGGTTGATTTTATGTTAATGGACATACCACATGTCAATTGTAATCAGTGTTATGAAAAATATGTTTGTTGCTATTAGCAAACCTACTTTTGAGTATACTTAATTTTACCTTGATCGTGATATTTTCTAAGTCCTTTGGCTCATGTTTACTTACTTAGAACAGATCTATCAATCTGCCAAAAAAAAGTAACATTACTGCATTTCTTCATACGTTGTACAAATGCATCATTATTACGAGTAAAAACATTTTTATTGACCAAATTAACCAGTGTTTCAGTAAAGAACACAAAGTTTAAAAGGTAGGTAGGCCTCCAGTAATTATACTTGTATAAATCCCTCATTTTCATATGCTTAATGAGGGACCATATTCTCAAAAATTCAGTAGGCCTGTAACTTATTTGAAATGTAAAATGAATGGTGATTTCTTTTCATAGGCAATAATGTCAATGATGTTCCCAAGTGGCTGGCAAACAATAACCTTCAATCTATGGAAGTTAAAAGAAGGGCAAGACGTTTCGTCCCATTCCCAACTGGAAGTAAAGTCACAGTGAGTATAGACCAAAGTATTTTAGTATGATTTTGATTATGATGATGTATAAATTGCTTGCAATAATCTCCTCTAAAGATAGTACACATGTCTTTACTTATTCTTCAAATATATCTGAACTAAAATTAGTGTGGTGCAAAATTTGGAAGTGAAGTTCTACTTTAACTATTAACCGAATGAAATTGTATTTGATTTGTCTCATGGGGTTACTTTCCTAATTAAAACTTAGCATTCTGCTTTCCCAACTAGGGTTACAGCCTGGCTAATAATAATAATAATAAAAAATGGTGAAAAAAAACTTACTGATAATAATTTGTAGCTGTTTCTATAAAAGAATACTGTGCAAGCCTTAATTCTTCAATCTGTAGATACCCCTTTTGAAATTTGCATAACAATCATTGATTATCCAATCATGTTCTATAAAATTTTATAATTATTATAACTTTTTTAGACTAACATCAGGCTTGATCTATAGTACTTAGAAATGAAAAAGGCTAAAACGCTCGAAAATCTTGCATTTTGTTATAATTGTCAATAGTATAAAATTGAATTTTGACTCTCTTCCATTACCAGGTGACATCTACCTTACTCGTACCTCTGAATGCAGTGAGCTCCGCAAGTGACATGGAAATGGTCAACACTTTAGTGTTTTTGTTGCCCACTACCACCACTGTGAATGGAAGGAACTACAAGAGCAGAACTGGTGAACGCCAGCACATCTACACCCAGATGGAAAGCTTCCTAAACGAGTGAGTTCATTAATCATTTGCTACCCTGTTTTCAAGTATTGTTAACCCTTTTACCCCCAGACTATTTGGAAATTTCCAACCCTTAACCCCCAGGGGGTTATTTTTTTCCCAGCACATTTTTTTTGAATTGCTCTAACAGCCTTAATTTTTGTCATAGAGAGGTCAGGTTGGTCTCATTCTCTTGGAAAATGCCTGATTTTTCTCAAAAAATTATCAAAAATATGAAAAAAGAAAAAAAAAAATATAGCATTTTTTGCAAGGACATACTGGTACGTCCATGGGGGTAAAGGGATGGCTTTTGTGAAACGTACCAGTACGTCCTTTGGGGGTAAAAAGGTTAACTTGTACATTGGGATAAATTTTTAATGTCAATTTTCTGCTGAAGGATTTAGGACTTCCTGTCAGTTTTTTATATGGCAGGGAATTGCCTGACAGTTCGAGTAACTAGGCATAGCTCATTTAGAGATTATACAGTATTTTAAAATTTGGGCTTCAACCCAAGCACTGGGGCATCAAAGGCCATTCAACGCAGTAAGAGTTAATCAACCCTATCCGTACACTCACACCATATGGTATCATTTCAACCTATAAAATCAATCGCACCACTTTCGTACAATAACATCTAAATTTGAAATAAGATGGAAAATTAAATATATAAATTAATGAAATTACTCAAAGTTTGTGATAAAACCCAACACTTGATACATTTTTTTCAAGTACACGGTATGACAATTTTCTTCCCCGTAGCTTAAAGGTTTGTCTTGGAGTGAATGTTTTCTCCTCTGAAGATTAGAAATACGACAATCTACTAAAATATATTTAATATCAATAATTGACAGGTATTGCAAAGAGGGCCTGTCTCATTTTTCCACTCTTCATTAAATAACTATGGGTTGCATGTGTGTGCCCCAATATGCAGCCTGGTTAAAACGTTATCCCTCCTCCTTGTAGAATTACAAGGTGACCATTTATCCACAGAATGGTGTATTTGTTCAATTTTTTATTGGTGGTAAGCTCAGACCATTGAGTCTGTCACTTATTCTTACAGTGAAAATGTATATTACTTCTAAGGTCTTCGTAAGGAATACTTATAAGGGATGTGTTAAGTAGCCCTGTTCCTTAGCTACCTTATCTACTTGTTCATTCCCATCCACCCCAACGTGGGCTGGAACCCAACAGAAGTGAACACTGATATTCTTCCTAGACTGCAGAAGTACTAACAAGCCATGCACCTCATGTACTAAATGATGGGATGGCATAATATGTTTTGAGAGTAAATCACTATTGGAATCCATAAAAAAGTGTGCGAAAACTATTTTGAGCATCATTTTTTAAAACTTCGGACTGCGAGAATTACAGTATTTCATACAGCTCAGCGGTAAATACTGAACGAGAGGATGGAAGTTAAAATCTTATAAGAATATCCCCCACCACAACAGCACTTCCAACTCCTGCTGCCGATTTGGAACCATCCATAAAAACATGTATCCCACATTGTTAAGCAGTATGATTTAAGAATTCGCTTTTCATTACCTAAATCGGTAGGGTATTTTTCCTTCCTGACATAAAACATACTTTAACAGGTGGATTACACCAAGGGGGATACTTGGGATATCCTACCTCCGCTATTTGTGCTGTTAACAAACCTACTTCTCTGGCATCATTTTTCAATTGTATTTCCAAAGGCTTGGGCACTCTAGATCTTTTAGGAGCTCGATCTAAAGGAGCCCCAACTTGTAGTACTTACTGTTAAGATTGTTTTTCCTTGTGAGGGACCTAACTAAAAATCTCAAACCTAACTCCTCTCTGTGGATAGAAAGGAGAGGCATGCCAGAATCTATATAGAGACTATCAAGAGAGATATTTTGAATGCGCCAGTGCAGATGTGGAGCCCCACATTTTGAACAACAGTTTTCCAAGCTGACCCATGAATTCATCTGAAATTAAAATACTGTACTGTGGTTATGCTTGCGTGTTGGGATTTGCTGTTTTGAATAGATGCTTGATAAATAAGTAAATTTTAGGACTATTCTTGAAGCATCTTATTACCAGAGGTGACTGCGTATTACCGTACGAGTAAATGGACGTGAAAATAGTCTATACAGTATTCTCCTTAATAGGTTATAAAATCACATCATTTTAAGAATGTGCTCATTAGCAAATCCACGAAAAAAAATATAAACCAAGTTTTTGTCTTCCGGTTCCTTTTCATTGCTTACAAATATGATCTCTTAGTCTCGTCTCATGTATCTTCATGATCTTGAAAGCATATCTTTATAGGCAAGTTCATAATTTTGCAAAGTGAATTGATTCCTAGATTGTGTGTTTCTCAGTCTGATACAGTTTACTGGAAACTACAAAAGATTTTGGTATACTTTTTTATTTCTTGGTTGTTCATTTGCTGGTTTTTTAGTTTTCTTAAAGCAATTACTGTATTTATATCTTTATTCAGGAGAAAGCAGTTACCTTAGGTGAAGGAAATTCCTTTTTGGGAAGTATCATTGATTATAAGACTTTAGAACTTTATCTAATATAACAAGCATTCTAACCTGGTTGAAATTTTATTTGTATAAATATCCAAATAATAAATTTTTAGAAAGTCCTTTAATATAAAAATTTATCTCTTGGACATGGCTTAATTTATTTTTTACTTTTATTTTACAATTAAATTGTTTGTCCTATTTCAATAGTAAAGTTTTATTTTTCTACTTTCAGTTTGGGTTATAATGGACATGCTTGCACACTGCGTACTCTTTGTGAAATAGCCGAAGCCCCTTTCGAGCAGTCTCTCTATGGTGAAATCATTAATCTCATTCTTTCGTAAGTATGCAGTTTCTGTTGGCAGCGTATGAAGTTTGTGTATTTTATGATTACATCTATGATGTTCCCAATTAATCTTATTTTTGAGATATTTACCTTGCCTAGTATTTATACATTTGTATATTTTACAGGGCGTCTGCAAAACCAGAACCGAATGACGTTTATGACGAGTATATGACCGCTGAATATTATGGCCAAAACTATGGTGACTGTGCCAGTATCTACTCAGGATGTCCCAACTCTGTCTTGGACGTAGTGTCTAATGCTTTTTAGATTCAGATGGGGGTAAATCTGTGGTCATTTACTCAGGAAGGAAAACAATTCAGCATTGTCCAATTAGTTCATTAAGATTCATCTTGAAAAGGTTTGAGTTAATCTATTTATAATTATTTATTTTGTAGTTTAAACTTTTTATTTGTACAATAAGTGATAATAAAATGTCTATAGTAGACTATTCATGTGTATGATGGAATTAGATGGGTCATATCCTTTTTATTATTGTACTATCAGTATTAATAGTACTGTAGTAGTTAATAGAGTAGTAAGTAGTAGTGGTAGTTTTCTACAGTATTAACATTCATATTGAACAAGCCTCCACTGAACAGATGTGATGCCAGGTAACTTGCAACAAATTAGTTATTGACTATAACTATTTCAGTTTGATAGTATCCGATTTAAAGAATATCGAACATTGGGAAGTATAACATGCCACCTCGACAGAGCCTGGATGCTTATACCTTGCACAGCTATTAGTAAAAGCTTGTTCCTGTTGTTCAGTTTGAAGATCCTGGTCAAAGCAATGGCTAGTGGAGGGTGGCCAAACGAGCCAATTTCATAAATTCCTTATATACTATACCTACTGTATACTTAGGAAAGGGTAAAAAAAAACCTTAATATTGTATCTGTACAATAAGACTGTAAACAAGTTGATGAGTTATCTTTAGTTACAATAATGTACAAAAATCCACACAAACTCATCACAAACATTTTATTCATAAGCACATATTTGTCAGTCATAAATATGTAAAATAATCATAGCAATAACTGAATCATTGTGACTCTCATATAATGATGATGAAGTGGATGAAGGAAAATCGATGTTGGTAAAGAGTACTTGTATATTGTACTCTCTCAACTACTGTGGATGAATGAGTGAAAATAAGAGAGCCATTTTCTGGTGAGAGGGAGGCTTCCCATAATCAGGGAGGTTCCACTCATCAAGTTACTTCATTACTATTTGGACAGCATTTGGTACCCAGTCTGACTGTCCTGACCAAATGCTACATCTTCAGTAAAAATATGTAGGTTCGTCATTTTTACTAAACATGGGCCGGCTTCTGAACCTAGGAATAAATTCTGCACAGTATGGTACCTTCCATATTTATCAACAGCCAACCATAAACTAGTCTGTAATTGGAATAAAGACATCTATATACTATACATAATTCATTGCTCATATATGGATAACAAAGTATTTCACATCTACAAAAAATCACCAGTGTCTGTTGATCCTCTATAACGCAATGAGTCGCAAGATAAAAAAGGTGGCCTTTTAAATTTTCTAATTTCTGAAGGATTATCTGTCTGCGCTAAATTTTTCTCTGGAGTAGTGTCTGAAGTTGGTGATGGGGTTCTGCTGGGAGTGACAGACTGTATCCTTTCGGTCTGATTACCTGAAGACGCATTAAAATCGCAAACTGGTTTTACTTCTAAACTGTTGCCATCCGCAGCTTTTGATTGGTCCAAGGAATTATTAGGAGTTTCGGGATTGTCTTCAGAAGGAATACTTTCTAAGGAATGCTGCAATTTGTACTGTCTAGAGGCATCGCTTGTAAATGGTCCTTCATTTATTCCGACACTTGACAAGTTAACCATACTGTTTGCCATTAGACCTTTTTTACTCTCACCCAGGAAGTCTAAAGAATCACTCCTAGGAGGTCCCATCGATACCGGTGTTGAAGCATTTGAGATAGATGCCGAAGCACACATTGTTGGTGAAATTGTAAAACTTTTCGAAATACAGTTATCAGAAACAGATAAACCTTGAGGCGGAAGACTCCAACCACGAACTGGGCTTGTAGCAGCTTCCACTTTTACTGGATCTGTCTTATTACTTTTACTTGATACTGTTGCTGTGTTATTCCCAGTGGAGCTTTTCTTCTCTGCTTCTGAAAGGGCTTCATTTCGGTCATGTCGTTTCTCAGCGCTCTCTATGAGGACACAAGCTTTACCCAAAATAATAATTCCATTCAGTATCCTGAAAATAACAAAAATAGTTATTTTATGTCATATGCCATATGTCATATGGAAAGAAAATTTTCAAAACTTTTAGTTACATAAAAACTGAAATTTAAAGGATGTCTATCAAATAAAAGTTATAGGACATCTCCAGTTTAGTTGATAAAATCTTTATCAAAGTGATAAAACTACAATACTATTTCCACATTTTCTGGCATATACAAAGACATGATAATTTTATTTTGCTGTTAATGTTAATAGTGTGGGCAAGCCATCCTGAAATGGTAAAATAAATAAGTCACTCGCAGCTGGAGCTTGGTGTCAGCAAGGAGAAACTCAAATGAAAATTATTTGCTTATTAGGAACCAATTCAGAACTTTTTCCAGACTGCTTTATTTTCACCAAAGGAGAAAACAAATTCAAGGGTCATCTTGACCCAAACCTGGGAATTCTTTCCAGACTTTACTTTTAAAAGCCATACCCCAGAATTGAGATATTTTTTCCTTCTAAACATAATAAGCTGGATGGCAAACTATTCAATATGCCCATAATTTTCCTCTTACTATGCAGCACATTGTATAAAGCTGGAAGTTACATAACAAAGTGACTAAGCTATCAAAAACTTGGAGGGCATAGAGGTTAACATACTTGAATGTGGGTATTAAGATCACCTGCTGAGAGCATTACTGCAATGTAGTACCTGTTGTATATGAATATGTATATTACTAAGAAATTTTTGAGTTGCAATTCTATTATTGAGAAACAATACTACTATTTTAAGTTCAAGGTTATTTTCTATTAGGTGGAGAGTAACATGTTGGCAGGCCTTCAGCTCCCATTTGTTGTGTGTGTTGCACAAGGGAACGTGCGTAGAGATAACGAACAGCACGTGTCAACTAATGGCTGTCTATTCCTACCTTAACCTCATCCCATTCCCAATTAACACTATCCTTCCCTATGCATTGCCATGTATTGTTACTATAAGACACAGCTAAGCTGTGAGATATTCTTCTAATTGTATTTATATTATGAACCATGTGCCAATCAAGCTGTTAGCCTATTTCATGCATTATGCTGGAGTACCAAGTATCAAATGTTTGATTGTTGTAATGGTATTAGCAGCAGTCTAGTTTACCTAACTTATGCAGGACCTTATGTAGCTAGCCTTGTTTACTATTTGTCTTTAGAGTATAAGGCCATCACAAATTGGCGATGAGCTGATGCTAGACCATGACTTATGGTGTTATACTAATATGCTAACTTAGCCTACGTATATATTTACCTAAAATATTTATGCTGTTGGACTTATGGGTAACATACAAAAATGTGTTTTACTTTAGAGTAATGAAGGTATCTTACTTTATCTAGGATAATGGATAACTAGACATTTTGTGGTTTTTCTAGATTAAGGTTAAGCCTTTATTATTTTTAAATCACAAATTTTAAGTAATTTGTATTTTTCCTAACAGTAGTTACCTCCAACTACTTTCTTAGGAGAGTCTGGGAATCTCCTTAATCACCGACCAAGAACTTTGCGTAGTTCCTGCTACCTCACGGGTGCTTCGGGAGAGACCCTGGGTCACGCGTGGGGTCGCGCTTGTTAGTCAGTAAGCGTATGTTTAAGTCCTCCTCAAACTCCTGTAAGATACTCTGGGTAGGATGGGAGGGCCATTACCCGAAAGTAGTTAGAGGTAAGTACTGTTAGGAAAAATACAAATTACTTAAAATTTGTGATTTGTTCCAACACAGAGTACTTACCTCAAACTACTTTCTTAGGAGACTTATACTTTAGGAGGAGGGAGTGGCTTACAGTTCGGAATACTCGAGTCTTGCTGGGGTACATGACCTAGAAAGGGAACTAGGTCTGGGACTCCCAGGGAGAGGTAGGAGAGTAGGGGAAAGCACGCTAAAGTCTACCTTATGTACAACTCTCCTTTCATTTATAATCCAGACATGATGTCTTCCAACGTCCCATTCTCTCATATAAGGATGGGGAATAAAGGATGGAGTCTCGGGAAAAGGATAGAGGGTAGTAAGGAAGGTGGGATAGTAAGGAGGAACTTGTGTCCCTTGCGATTACTTCCCACGGCTACCCCGGGGCCCAAACTACTAAACTTGTTGCATGGATGAAATGACTGGCCCGATGGAGAAGGCATCCAGGGACTTCCTCGTACAGTCCTTGTATTGAGGTAATGGGCTGTAAAGGTGTACGCCTAGCCCAAGTGCCCGCACGTAAGATTTGGCCTACCGCCATGTTGGTGCCAAACGCTAAGGACGTGCTAAGGCCCCTAATATCATGGGGTCTCAGGGTCCCAGGTACCGTGGAGCCCTCACTTTCATAGGACCTCTTTATCACCTGCCGCAGCTAGAAGGAAATGGTGTTTTTGGAAATTGCCTTCTTGACCGAGCCTGTGGAAACAAACAAACTTTTCACAGCTGGTCTGAGTTTGGCCGTCCTACTAAGGTACTTCCCGATGGTCCTTACGGGACATAAGAGCAGGTCACTAGGGTTGTCCGAACGCGGAGGGAATTGAGAATTCTTCGAACCTAGGGTCCGCAATTGCAGGGTTCTGGGTCTTTGCTACAAACTCCGGCAAGAACTTGAATGTCATGTCCTTCCACCCTTTCAAATGGGACACCTCTTAGGACAGACCGTGGAGCTCGCTCACTCGTTTCGCTGAGGCCAGGGCTAGCAAGAAAACGGCTTTGAGGGTGAGATCCTTGTCCAAGATATCCTTGAGAGGCTCATACGGGGGTCGTGAGAGGGCCTTGGCTACATCCCATGGGGAACCCTTGAGGTGCGGGGGTCACAAGTTTGCTCAAAACTCCTGATGAGCATCGAGATGTGACGCGAGGTCCCCAGATTGATGCCCTTGAGTTGGAACACCTGGCCTAGTGCCGCTCGAACTCCTTTGATGGCTAAGATGGAGACTCCTAGGTCCTCCCTCAAGTGTACCAGGAAGTCAGCGATATTGTGGACCGAAACGTCCAAGGGCCGCAGATTCTGAGTGGCACACCACTTGACAAAGGTTGCCCATTTCGCTTGGTATACAACGCAAGAGGACTTCCGCAGATACCCCGATATCCTATCCGCTGTTTCGTCCGAGAAGCCTTCCTTCCTTAACAGCCGCTTGATAACCTCCACGCGCGTAGCCTCAGCCCCTGAGGGTTTTTGTGTACCCTTTGGAAGTGTGGTTGGCTTAGCAGGTCTTCTCTTGCCGGTAAGGGCCACGGAGGAAGGGTGGCTAGGTCATGAAGATCCACGAACCACTCCCTCTCCGGCCACCAGGGCGCTACCAAAGTCATCTCTGTGGACTTTGACTGTCTTAACCTGTTGAGGACCTGCCTGATCATCCCGAAGGGGGGAAATGCGTAGACGTCGAGGTTGTCCCAAGGGTGCTGGAAGGCGTCCTCGAAGGCTGACGTCGGATCCGGTACCGGGGAGCAAAACACGGGGAGCTTTGCGTCTAGTCTTCACTGGGGACCCCAACGATGGAGGCTTCCAGTGCCACTTGGGGTTAAAGGGACCATTCCGATCCCACTATTTGGCCTGTCCTGCTTAGTTGGTCCGCCAGGACATTCCTTTTTCCGGGGATGAATCTGGCCGATAGGAGAATGTCGTTCCTTTCGGACCACTCTAGGACTTGAGCCATGAGATCGCACAATTCCCTTGACCTTAATCCTCCTTGCTTCTTGATGTACGCTACCACCGTGGCGTTGTCACACAAGAGGGCTACCGAGTTCCCCTGAAGGACGTGGGCGAAACTTACCAGTGCCCTCTGCACTGCCATGAGCTCCAGAAGATTGATGTGCCGGGTCTTTTCCCCTCCACTGTTTCCTTGAGGGGGTGCGCTCCTCACCCTTCCTTCGATGCGTCCGTGAAGACCAGCATCTCCGGAGGAGGGGAGCCGAACGTAATCCCTTTCAACGTATTCCTCCTATCAGACCACCAAAGGAGAGCATCCTTGGAGGAAGGGGACACCGGGACTATCTTCTGTGGGGAACCTCCCACTGACCAGAGGTCTTTCAGGTTCCACTGAACCGGTCTGGGTTTGAGCCTGCCCTGAGGAACCAACTTCTCCGAGACCAGGTGACCCCCTAATCTCTGCCAATCCTTGGCTCTCATCGGCGTACTGGCTAAGAACGGACAAATCACCTGGTCCAGGTTGTCTAGCCTCTCCTGGGACGGGAAGGTTCTCACCAGCTGGGAATCTAACACCATCCCCAAGTACGTAATCCTGGTGGTGGGGACTAACTGGGATTTTCCGAGATTGATTGTTATCCCGAGCTCCTTGCAGAAATTCACCTCTGAGGCTGAAAGCAGCAACCAATCGTCGAGGTACCTTATCAGCCTGATGCCCTGCTTGTCTGCCCAAGTCGAGACCAGGGCGAAGACTTGAGGGGCTGTCGACAGACCGAAGCAGAGGGTCTCGAATGGGGTTTTCCTGATGAATTTGTTCAATGCCGAGAGGTAGATTATCGGTCTCCAACCTCCCGTCGCCTTCACCAGGAAGAGCTTGCTGTAGAAGCCCGGTGACGGCTCTTGCACGGGTTGCAGGGCTCTTTTCTCCAGCTTAGTCTCCACCTCTGCCTGCAGGGCTGTCTTCTTCTCCGAGTCGTTGGGAGCTAACCATACCGTTCGGTGTTTGGGGGTCAACGGAGGCGGCTCTGACAGGAAGGGAATCCTGTATCCCTCCCTGAGAACAGTCACCATCCATGGGTCCGCCCCGTTGCCCCGCCATGCTTGCCAATAATGTTTGAGGCATCCCCCCACCAGGGACGTGGGAAGGCGTAGGGGGCCTCTCCATATCTCCTTCTAGGGAGGCGGTTTGACCGGCCTCTCCTTGACCCTGAGAACTTGGGTCTATAGGCAGTTTGAGGTTGAGCACCACCCCTCCTGGAGGGCCGAGGAGACTGGTGCCACGAAGAGGTGGAAGCTTCCTGTCTAGCCGGGGGCGGAGGCGGGTAGGCCCCGTCTGCCGAAGGTCTCCTCAAAAGGGGCTGCCTTGGCAACTGCTGCCTGGGCTTGGCTGACCCCTTCAGCTTGCCGACTCTCTCCATCGTCTCCGCTACCGTCTGGAGAGGGTGGGTTGTTTCTTAGCATTATTATTGATTTTTTAAGTAATAGATCTCAAAGAGTTGTTGTTGATGGGCACCATAGTGATTATAGGAATGTGATATCCGGTGTTCCACAGGGTAGTGTTCTTGGCCCATTACTTTTCATACTATATACACATGACTTGTGGTTTGGCCTAGAAAACAAGCTTGTTGCATATGCAGATGATGCTACTCTCTTTGCATCAATTCCATCCCCTGAATGTAGATCTAGGGTTGGTGAATCCCTTAATAGAGATTTAGCTAGAATTAGTGCATGGTGCAAATTATGGGGTATGAAGTTGAATCCTAACAAAACTCAAAGTATGATTGTAAGTAGGTCAAGGACGGTGGCTCCTCAACATCCGGATCTCAGTATTGATAATGTTTCTTTAAATATGTATGACTCTTTCAAAATTTTAGGTGTGATTCTCGACAGTAAATTTACTTTTGAGAAACATATAAGGTCTCTGTCTTCTTCAATTGCACAAAAAATAGGCTTATTGAGAAAGTCTTTCAAGATTTTCGGTGATCAATCTATTCTGAAGAAGTGTTTTAATTCTTTCATTCTACCTTGTTTTGAGTATTGTTCTCCTGTTTGGTCTTCAGCTGCTGATTCTCATCTTAATTTGTTGGACAGAAACTTACGGTCTATTAAATTTCTTATTCCTGATCTAGATATTAATCTCTGGCACCGTCGTTCAATTAGTTCATTATGCATGTTGCATAAGATTTTTCATAACTCTGACCATCCTTTACATTCAGATCTCCCTGGACAATTCTATCCTGTTCGTAATACTAGGCAGGCAGTTAATTCTAATAGCCAGGCCTTCTCCATCACGAGACTCAATACTACGCAGTACTCTAGAAGTTTTATTCCAGCTGTTACTAAGTTGTGGAATGATCTTCCTAATCGGGTGGTTGAATCAGTAGAACTTAAAAAGTTCAAAGTTGGAGCAAATGCTTTTTTGTTGACCAGGCGGACATGAGTCTTTTTATAGTTTATTTATGACATATTTGTTTTTGATGCCGTTAATAGTTTATATATGACATGTCTGTTTTGACGTTGTTACTGTTTTTAGAATGATTTATTGTTAATTTGTTATCTTCATTTATTTATTTCCTTATTTCCTTTCCTCACTGGGCTATTTTTCCCTGTTGGAGCCCCTGGGCTTATAGCATCTTGCTTTTTCAACTAGGGTTGTAGCTTGGATAGTAATAATAATAATAATAATAAGAGCCTGGTTGTCTGGCACTGAAAGGTCGTGCGAGATTTGGAAGTCTGCCAGCGTACAGGCCCACATATCCAGCCCAGAGGTCACATTTACGATGTCCTGAGCGGTAACCTCCATCATGGCGGCTCCGCTTGTGAGAAGACCACCGGAGCGTTCAGGCTACGCTTGTCCGAGTTGCCCTGGTTCAGGGTAGCGACTTCCTCCAACGTGCTGGGCCCTGAATGATGACCGTCAGGTACATAGAATTTTCTCTGGGTCTTGAGACCCGGTAGGAGTTTGAATGAGCCCTGCGCCCTCAAGGAATTCTTCGGTCCTGACACGTAAAAGTCTACGTGCTCCATCCCCATGGCAGCATCGGGGGCTAAAGGCAGGGTCAGAGACAGCTTCTTCTGGACAGGGTCCTCTACCATCCTGCCCATACCTGAGAGCCAAGCTCGTTCAGCTGTTGGTCGAGGCTCGTCCAACCTATGGTGCCGTCGGATGAGCGCAAGCACCTTACGATAGGACGAGACCTCTTCCGCAGCGCACTCACCTGAGTCTACTAGGTCGTCCACTAACCGTACCTCCACGTCGGAAGGTTCCTCGAATGCGGAGGGATCCGTGGGCACGGAGGCCTCCCTCCCCTCCTGGTAAGGTGATAGAGCAGGTGCCTCCGTCACAGGTAGAGCCGCCTGAGCGGAGGCAGCCGTCATGGGTCTACCCCCTCCCGGGCTCACCCGGATGGCGCTGGTTGATGAATCCCGAAACTTGGCCGGGACCGCTGCGACGAAAGATCCTGGGATTGTGTTGCTGTGCTTAACCCACGGGAGTCAGGGTAACGACGAGTGTGCCAACGGCTGCACCCGACGAGCAGGCGGAGCCGAAGAGACACTATGCAGGGAAACGGGAGCGGCTCAAGCAGCCACCGAGGCAGGCACTGGAGCGGCAACCGACCTGCTGGATTCTCGACGATGCTAGACAACGGTAACAACCTCCTACGGTAGTCTCTCCTCGAAGACCTCGCCCTCTGCCTGGGCGGGCTGTCGCGTGGGCTTTATCTCCTCCTCCTGAACCGCTTCCTTCTAGAGTCTCTAACACTGTAGCTGTCCGACGAAAAGGAGTCGTAGGAAAATTCGTCAGAAGAATTCAAGGAAGCTGAATCCTCCGTCTCTACCACAAGCCTCCTGGGGGTTCTGGGTCTGGTACTCGGGGTCACGGGCTCCATGAAGTCCGGCGGAAGCGTGGCCGATGGCGCCGGGGGTGAACAGATGATGGGTCGAGGGGTGAACCAACCCTCAATATCCTCCTCCTGCCTCATGGAGGACCTGAAGGGCTTCTTAGGAGCCATCCAACCGATGGAGTCGGGGTCCGAGGAGCACGTGGGCCGCCTTTCTTTGTTCTGGCCACCCCCGGAACCCGCTGAACTTGAAAAGCACTGTTCAGGCGTGGGGGTGGGCGCTGATTCCCCCCCCCCCACCCGGTCTACACTTACGACGGGTCCTGCGGGCACCAGGCCTTCGTCTACAACAAACACTCCCGCCACACTAGCAGACCCCCCACTTGTCTGCACAGGCCCCTTGGACACAGAATCCCCTACATCAGACTCATGGGGAACGGCAATGGGCCGCTTCCCCGAAACGGACTTACCTCGTCCCCTACTCTTGGTAGGGGAAGGCGAAGGAGAACCCCTCTCAGACTGGGCCGAGGGCGACGTCAGCGGCGAAGAAAGACCTGACTTCTCTTCAGCGACCTCTTGGAAGCCTTCTTCTTCTTCTTTGCGTATAGGGTCCATTGGAGCTCCGGCCATGACTCGCACTCAGGGCACTTGGAGGCCGGGGAACATCTCTTCCCCCGACACGAGGAGCACAAGGTGTGCGGGTCGACCTCGGGCGACGAGAGCCATGCCCCGCAAGACTTCCCAGCTTGGGGCCCGGGACAGCGACGCTGAGATTCCAGGGAAAACTCAAACGACACAAGCATACAAGGGAAAGGTGAGGAACACAACGGGAACAAGTAGTACACAAGAGAAAGGAACACAAGGGAACACGTGGGACAAGGTAAGGAGAACACTAAGGAACACGTGGGAACACAAGGTGAACTGCCAGGATAAGAGAGAGAGAGCGGCGAGATGCAATCAACGCCGCGATCAGATGCTTACTGACTAACAAGCGCGACCCCACGCGTGACCCAGGGTCTCTCCAGGGCGAGTATCCTTCCGCCCCGGAGCACCCCTGCAAGATAGCGGAGAGAGGGGGAACTACGCAAAATTCTTAGTCGGTGATTAAGGAGATTCCCAGACTCTCCGAAGAAAGTAGTTCGAGGTAAGTACTCCGTGTTGGAACAATAAGTAATTATGGCACTAATTGGTAATGTTGGTTTATATGATGAGTGAGAAATTTTTTACCTGTGGATAGGGTCAAGCTACAGTATTTTTTCAAGCTAATGATATTGCTGATAACAGGCAGGTACTGACATTTCTATCACTAATAGGTCTTATATATATGGTCTGGTCAAAGATTTAGTAAATTCTAAATCTCCTAAAGAGTGTGTTTTTGATGGGCTTGTCAAGGTGCTAACAAATCATTACAAGCCACAAGTAATAGTTTTTTATGAGAGGTTTACAATAAATTCTATAGGAGGTGTCAAGAACACCCTGAGAATGTGTCCACATATTTACATGGGCACTCTTTAGCTCTTGAGACCAGGGCAAGGCTGCGCTGGTCTTAAGAGGGGTTCTGAATGCCAAAGACACTATCTAGGACAGTGTCTTTGCCAACTCGTGGGATTTCATCCGGGTCGGTAAACCCGTCGAGTACCCTGATGAGAGTCAGGACCCTCCAGAAGGCATGTTGCGACTCTTTCTGCTTCCCCTCTGAAGTGGGACTAGCAGCAAAGTCTCCTTCTTCCACCCCATGGATCGTGAACATTCCTAGAGTGACTGGTACTTAATGAAGGCCTGGAGGTCCTTGAAGAGGACTTTGGAAGTGTCTTGGAGTCCTTTGATTCCTTCCGAGGATGGAGATAGGACTACAGCATTGAAGGGCAGATGGAGTTGTCCTTTTTGACTTCCGCTAGAGGTGGAGAATTCCCTGTGGGAGGAGAATATTCCGCCGAAGGTGAACGGGAGGAAATTCGAACCTCTTGAGACTCCCTTGCCAGAAGTGACGCAGGAAAACACCTGGAGGGCGAGACAGGCCTCGAAGGCCTAAGAGGAATCAGTTTCGCCCTGGGGATGTTACTGCGTCTGAGACTCCTCTTTTTCTCTTAAAGGGCGAAGTAGCCAAGGTCCTTTACCAGAGATCTGCTGGAGCAGTCGAATATCGAATGTTGTGATGTCTCCAAAAAGCGGGATGATAATGCAAGCCTGAAGGCTTGTACAACTGCTCTGACCATGGCACAGAACCAAGGTTTTCTGCTGATGGTGGCACTGTCAGAGAGAGCTCTTGAAGAGAAAGGGATCAACGAGTCCCTGTGAGGAATCTCGACCGATGGTTGGTGCGGTGAGTCCGCCTTAGAAGATAGAATCTTCGGAATCTTGAACCCTTCTGTGGAGTCTCTTCTTCTTTTTCCCGGCGGGTGTGCTGTAATGCGTTTGCAGGAAGAGGAATGGGGGCGATGGTGACCTGTCCAAAAGTTTGCCTTTCTTCTTTTTTTGACAGGTGCGCAAGTGCGTAGGATAGTGCTGGCAAACCAGAAAGAGCGCTTGCGCGTAGTAAAGTGCTGCGCAGGAGAGCGCTGGCGAACCGGAGAGTGCTGGTACCCAGGTGTGCGCGGGAAGGCAGGCAAATGCTGGCAAGCCGGAGAACGCTGGTGCGTAAGCGGGAGCAGGTGAGTGCTGACGAGTTGGCGAGCGCTGGTGCGCAGGAGAGCGCTTGCTGCAAGCTGGAGAGCGCTGATGAGTAGGAGAGCAGGAGAGCGCTGGTGAGCACAGGGTGCACTGGTGATCGTCGATAAGATAGTGAGCCGGCAAATGTTGATGTTTCTTATGGCAAGAACCAGCTGGAGAGCGTTGATGCACTGGAAAGCGTTGGAGTACTGGAGAGCACTGATGAGATGTTGGTGTGCTCTGGTGAACCGATGAGCGCTGGCGCGTTGGAGACCGCTTGCGCCCAGCCGAAGGTCTGGAATGCTGTGAAGGAAGACATGTTTTCGAGGGCAAGGGATGTTTTGCAACTTCACGAGTCAAGAATAGGGATGTACCCTTTGGAAGGGTGAACATCCACCGTGGGGGATCGCGAGCAATCCACAGAAAGTCCAAGACCGAATTCAGAGGACTAGCGGCAGCATTGTAAGGAGAAGGTCCAGGAATGGGCGAAGGTCGAGGGCCAGAAGATGAGGTTATTCTGAGGCTGAAGGCTGCGAAGATGAGGCTGAAGAGCCGAAGAGGCACCTTTTCACTGATGGCGAAGGGAGACCTCTAAGGCAAAGCGGAGGGCGACCTCTGTGAGATCACTGACGCCCCTCTGGGAGCCTTAGAAGCAGCAGTCTTCCGCAGAGGAGTCTATGAGTGCGCTCCTCTTCCGAGGAGAAACACTCGCAGGCGAGACAGACGAAAAGACTTTGCTTCTCCCTCGAAGGATGATCAGGAACGGGGGAAGCACAGTCAGCAGCAACAGCTGAAGAGGCAGGGGCGTCAGCAGCAGCAGAAGGCGCCTCAGACGCCACTGCGTCGACGTACGACAGAGGATCCACCTCTGAAGTCGACGAAGGCTGCACACTAGCACCACGGATGATGAGCTACAGCAAGGAGTCCTGGGAGGGTGGACCTGGAAGCCCCAAAGGTGACCACACCTGTACAAAAGGAGAGACACATGGCCTCACCCGGCGGGAGAGGTGGGGCTGCTTTACTAGGGGAAGCAACACCATTTCTCGAGGACCGAGGTTGACCAACAATTAAAGGGTCTACAGTCTCTTGGAAGAGGCCGATCAAGTAGGAGCTTCGGAGGAAGGTCGGGAAGCGGAAGAAGAAGCCTTGGGTATTTTTTCCTTTTGAAGAAATCTTCGAAGATGAAATATCCCGCTTTGACTTCTTTTTCCACCGGCGCCCAAACCTTTCTCACTAAGCAGACTACTCCCGACACTCACTACACTGCAGGCGGGACAAAGGGTGTGACGATCGGTGTCCACGACCGACACGAAGGTACCGCAGGCCCAGTCCTCAAGTCCAGGCCAGGTTCGGATGGTCGGCAGAAGTCACACACACACTAATAAAGAGAAAGCACAAACAAAAGCTACCCCCGCTAACTAGCGGAATGGGTAGTTAACCTTCACTAAAATTTTAATGGCTCATCCTTTCAGCTTTGCCGAAATTAATATATAGCAGCTGACAAAGATGTCAGTGAGTTAGGTAAAAAAGCTAATACTCATAGTCTTGAGGTAAATACCATTCAGACTATTAGTACTAAGACTAAATGCCTTTCCGAATCAGAAGTCTAAGCAGGGAGGGAAGGAGAGAGAGAAAAGAAAACGGCCTAGTAAAAGCCACAGGAAAAGTGACTCCATTCAAAAATGTAGAATGCTATTTGTGTAAGCACACAGGGCACATTGCTAAAGTGTGTGTTTCTAACAATAATACAGTAGTAAGTATAACTTGTCAAAACCTGCCAGGGAGTCTTTAAGTCTAAGGCTGCAAGTTCGGTAGAATTTAGTAGTACAGGTAACTCTGGTAATGAAGTGGTAAGTATATTTTCACAGCTAATTCATCTAATTTGTAAGATCCGTACTATGTCGCACTAAACTTAAATAATAGTGCTAAAGTTGAATTTCAGGTAGACACTGGTGCTGCATGTACCCTAATTAGCGATCACAAGTTCTGTAAGAGTTTTTTTTGGGCTACCACTAAATAAATGCCATCATCGACTGAATTGAAGAAGTATGGTGGGTCTAACATTCCCATAATTGAAGAGATTCACGTAAGGATTCATTTCCAAGGACAGGTTTTGGAGAACCAAGCCACTGTTAATTGGCGACCTTCAAGGCCGGGCAGGCCAGCAATACAGAAACCTTGAAACCTTAGAATTCCAGAATGAGAAAAGTCAACGCCAGTTTGTTAAAGGGCAGAAAGAACGGAATGGCCTCACTCCCCCAAGCCAAAAGCAAAAGTGGCGATATAGCACTGGTGTGTGTGTGAGCAGGGTAGCCAATACTACCCCCTAATCATCCTTCCCCCCGCTAACTAGCGGTGGGTAGTTATACCTTGCTAAAAGTCTTATGGCTAGTTACAGCTTTACCAAAAGTATATTCCCTATAAAGAACGAAATGGTTTTTTTTAAGAGACGGATCAATCACCTTTTCCATGCAATGATGGTACTGAATGGCTTCTGCACCAGACTACATGGTCAAAGTTTCATATATTCATTCACATTTGTTGACATTTGGCATACATTTCCATGGAAAAGTCAAGAACAGGTGAAAGAAACTACTGCTCAATATATACCTCAAAATTATTGGCTTAAGTTGTTCAAGAGGTTGCCAAATTAGAGGTGTTATCCCCTAAAAAACTAAAAATACTGTTCTTCCCTTCAAAAAGCCATGCCTCCTGGCCACCAAGGTGACATCTAGTGACTCATGGTAACTCTAGGGAATAAGTCTGACATCATTTGAATTGGCAATGTTTACTCCCCTTTTAGCGGCAGCTCCAGGTGTTTCCAAACATTTTGGAGAGTAGATTTTCTTTATTACTAGTGTAAACATAAAGTAACATATCCTTTGGCCAACACTGGTTTCCAAGTTGACATAACCGAGAACTGAAGTAGAATATAAGATTTTTCCAAAGGCACTTATAAACAACTTGTTAACTACAGTACAGTACTGTATTTTGATTACAGCTTTATAGTAGTTATTTGGAATCGCCTCCTCAACGAAGTGAGTGTTTCCTTTGTGGTTTAAATTTAATGATTAAATTAAACTTCTAAGCAATTTTCCAAGTAATATTTGTACTAGCCAGCTAAGAAATTGGGAAGGAATTAAAAAATTTGACTTCTTGATACTGGGAGCAAGTGAGATATGTGGGGTTAATAATTAGCCTTAATAAATGGGGTTTCAACCTCATCCCCTTTGATTTGTCCATGCATAACTTAAAATTTTTATTCTATCATATTGCTCTCATTTCTTGGATTTACAGATTTTTTTTGTCCTTAATAATGCTATTTGACAATTCTTATTTACTTTCCTTTATACTATATTATATCCTTCATAAATTTAAATATTTTACTTCCGTAAGGTACATACCTGAAAGATAGCAGACAGAGGAATCCAAAGAGGAGAACAAGATAAGAAGCTGGATTATGCAGAGGAATAGACTGGTTTAACACTCGATACATGACAACTCCAAGAGGCAGAGGGATAAAGCCCATGCGCCTGGCCACCAGATCACTATGATCAGAATATGCCTGTAAAGATGTAACATTACAAGTATTTCAAATAGTTCTTCTAGTTTCTGGTATACAATTAGTAGGCCTCATGAGAAAAAGCAAAAAACAAACTTAGATGAACAAGCATCACAAGTTCATTCATAAAGCACACAACAAGATTCATGATAGTCAAACTTTGATAAGCTTAAAAAGCAAAGCACAACAGTGAAACTCAAACTTTCATAAAAAAACTAGGTTTGAAAACATTATAAATGGGTTTATTGATTTCAAAATACCACCCTTACATATTTCTGCTTGCACATAATCAAATCTGAAGCGAGGAGAACGGTGTAGTCTTTGTAAGCATCTGCTGGAATGTCATTAAATCTAGTGATGAATGCATGTTTAAGCCAGTCCACCAAAACTTCGGTACCACATACCATCAGACAGTCGGGAAGAAGAATCCAGAGACGTTCTGAAAAGCATGTGGAAAAAAAATATTAAAAGAAAGTTACAAATATTTTTTTAACCCAGGCAAATTCAAATTCTCTAATTTGGTTACTCTAAGTAACCAGATAAGTATAAGCATATTATATATTAAAAACAAATCCTATTCCAAAAGAAGATATTTATTTTAATTTGGAATAGAAGTTAGAAATTGTTACTTTCATCTTTTGTTGGCATTATTATTCAAAACTGTTTAAATTTATGAATATCACTTTGACACTTTTAACTTCTTGTGAAGATGTTATCATTATGATCATACATATTTGGCTCCTGGACAATACAGGAAACCTATATGTGGCTAAAAAGTACTTTATACATATACCTATGTTCATTAAACTTATAAAAATCTCCAAAATTTTAAAAGTAATTTTTATTTTTCCTAAAAATACAAACGTGAATCATTTAAGAAGATTATGTTTTCAGCTTGGCTGGAACTTTGGATCTTAAAATTTATAGGAAGGTGTCAGTAGTTACTGGCCGGTGGCAGGAAAGCTCTGCCCATCCAGCCAGTACACTGAGTAGCAACTTTGACCTTCACCTAGGAGTGATTGAGTCAGGAAGTTTATTAGTTAGGAAAAATAAAAATTAATTTTAAAATTTGTGATTTGTTCCAATATGAATACAAACCTTCATCTTTTAATGGGTGACATATTTTCAGCTTGGCTAGAACTTTCGATCTTAAAATTTATAACGAGGTGTCAGTAGTTACTGGCGGATGGCAGGAAAGCTCTGCCCTACAGCCAGTACACTGAGTAGGCACTTTGGCCTTCACATAGGACTTGCAAGGTGACTGAGTCAAGAAGTGAAACTTATAGTTTATTATAGTTAGGAAAAAAACAAATTACTAGTAAAATTTGTGATTTGTTCCAAACCAAATAAAAACCCTCATCTTTTAATAGGAGAGTCATCCCTGTCAATACATTTGGTTTGCTTCAGTCAAGATCGCCCCACTTGTGAGTGGCACATGGGCTCTTGCATTGGCAGTCTGTATGAATGGGGTTGTAGACATTTTTACATAAAGAGATGAGTTTCTTCTTAATGGAGAGGGTATGAAATCTCTGCGAATAGATTTTCATGGGTTGAGATAGGTTTCAGTCTGCTGACAGACAGTCATACATTGTGACATATCCTAAATCCTTGGAGGATATGTCACAATGTATAGCCAATTAGGCATAATGTATCCTACATTCTATCTGTTCTCGCCCTTGTAAGAAGGATGGAAGGAGATACTTCTATAACTGACTTGTATAGAGCAGATGCTCAGTATGGGAGCTCACCCGCCTCAACTTCCAATCCAAAGGTGTAAGGGAAAAGGGTCAGACACTCAACCTGTAATTATTATTATTACTAACTAATCTATGACCATAGTTGGAAAAGCAGGATGCTATAAGTCTAAAGGGAAAAATACCCCAGTACAAAAATATGAAAAGTAATGAATAAAGAATATAAAATATCTTAATATCAGTGACAAAGTTAAAATAATGTCATATATAAACTATGAAGAGAGACTCATGTCAGCTTGCTCAACATATAAACATTCAACTGCCTGATTAGGAAGATAATTCCACAATCTAGTCACAGCTGGAATAAAACTTCTTGAATTCTGTGTAGTATTGAGCCTTATGATGGACACAGGAAAGAGCTTGCATTTCTTACCATTACTGGAAGAAGACAAGGGAAGAGAACGATCTCTATTAGCTCGTTTCTTGCATCAAGAATATCTCTCCCACTGGGAGTACAGATACTCTCTACAACAATCACATGGAGATAACACAGAACACATATTGCCCTGGCATATGAGGGGCAGAAAGGGTGCGGATCAACATCAATCTAAATCATGAAAGTGCCAGAAGGGCGATCATTATGGCCGGGGCAAGATCGCATGACAGAGCCACTAGCCATTTTTACCCACAATCGTAACACAAGAAGTGACAATGATAAAATAAAGACCTAAAGCACTTTAAGGGTAATCCAGTGTGGATGATTGAAGTCATGAGTGTAGAGAAGAAGAGAGAAGACCTCTTATCGTCATGGCGACCAAGATAGAAGTGATGCATACTACATAGGAGCACATAACACTGCCATGCACTGGCGTTTCTAGGTAACCAATTATAATGTAACCGAACCCTTTTTCTTTTTTACTGTCTGGTTGTAGAAAACAGAAGTAGGAGTAACCTATTCAAATGACTCAGAATTTTGTATCCATGAACGAATAAAACTTTGAGGAGGTGCTATCTCCAGAACACTCCATCCCCCTATCTAGTGCATGGGAGTGGAACAATGGATTCTCACTTGGAAATGATGGATGGAAGCTGGGGTCAAGTTGATGCACAGGTAGAATAGTCCCGGTTGTAGCGCTGATTCTCCTATTTATGTGATGATGACCTAGTAATGACATCACAAATAGCAGACTGTCTTCAGCATTGGAGGTGCTGTATTGAGTTCAGTAGTGCCTAAACTCGAAGGTTTATCTTACAGTGTACATAGTGAGTCTGTGATTTGCACATTGATACACTGGCCCTAAAGCAGGGGAGACCATATTTCTTTGGTATTTATTTTATATTGGAATTCCAAGTTCTAGCCTTTTCACAGGAAAGTCTTTGGACCCTACACAACATCTCTCCAATAATAGGTTTTTCCTTTGTCAAAACCCTTTTGTAAACTGCTAATGATGTTATCTAAATGCTATACTTGATTTTGAAATTCTAAGAGATGGCATTAAAATACAGTGATGCCTCAAATTCCAAAATCAATTGGTTCCGTAGTGACTTTCGTATTGTGATTTTTGCACAGTGTGAGTCACCTTTTTCCTATAAGTAGCCTAATTCGTTCCAAGCCCTATAAAAACACCACATTAAATTTTTATAATAAGGCTAAACTCCACTAAACACAATGAAATACAACCATTTGGATCATTCAATAATAACCTGTAAATTAAATGTATAATTAGAACAGACAGTACAACAATCCAATAATAAATGGGAAATACAGTAACAAAAATGTGGAACCTTACCTTTAGAGTGAGGCAATGTCTGAGAGCGAAGTGAGGAGGATGACAAACGGCAAAAAACATGAACATGGCAGAAACATTAACACTTAACTTTAAAAAACATAATAAATAGCAGAAAACATTAACACTTAACTTTATGAAACACATTAACAAATGGAAGAAAATATTAACACAACTTTACAATAAACAAAATAAAATTTCCTCTTTTTTTTTCTTTTTTTTTTGCCCTTTTCTAATTTTGTATTTATTTTCACTTTACGTTTTGTATTTTCTAAATTTATAATCTTCTTCATCACTTCCACTTTTTTTTTTTTTATCACTTTCATTTTCCTCTTGGCCTACTAGTATCGAAGGCCTCTTCAATAAATAACTATCCAAGGAAGCTTGTTTCTGGCTGCTTCTTAAAATGGTCTTAAAATGATTCGGGCAAATGTCATGTACAGTAATCATGAGCACGACCTGTGTGAACCTTTTCTGGGTGTCCCATGGATAATAACGTACGAATTGAACTACTCAAGAGGATACAGTTCAGAACTAAAAGCATGAAAGCAAAATCATCACGAATTCAATGTGAAAAATAGCGCTAACGAAATGAAACGAGCGAGAATACGTAGTTGCATGATGGGATAGATGCCGACCAACAGGAGAGCAGGATCGTATAGTGGTAACTAGCATCAGAGTAGGGATATAACAAATGGGAGCGAGGGAGGATGGTAGAGAATTTGCAGCTGGCAGCTCGCGAATTTCTAAATCGGTCACGGAAGCGGCCAGGCTCTTGTACCGTACCTCGTTTCATAGCATGAAAAATATTTTGCAATGTGAGTCGGAAAAATCTTCGCATCTCGTTTCGCAGCATGAAAATTTCGTAAGCAGAAGCTTTCATATCAAGAGGTATCACTGTAACTGTAATGCAATGTTTTACACTTTGCATTAAGGCATTCAAATGTTCAAAATGACATACACAAAAGCAACATGAAAATAATTATACTGTACCTTCTTTCCATGCATATTCCTTCATGGTTTGTATGACAACCACAAGAAGAAGAACACAGTTGTGGAATCTTTCGCGAACATCACTACAGGATATTTGCAACAAGTTGTTTCTATCAAACTTCTTGAACACAGCCCCTTTTAATTCTACAAACTGAAATAAGAATTCAAACTTCTTAATATTCTCTAGAATTGCATAATTAAATGAGAAACATAAAACAATAAAGATTAATTGTACATACAAAAATTGATCTATTATTCTAATATTTAACAAATTTAGTCTTTTCATTGAAATCAATCACTCACAAATGCCCAAATCTATGATCTGTGAATGTTACCAGATATTGCATTCTTTTGTCAGGTGACCATACATACTTACATACATACATGTATATATATGTATGTATGTATGTATGGAAGAGAATCAAATGTTTCTATATAAGAACCTTTTGATAATGCAGACTCACTCTTATGAACAATTTCAAAGGATAAATAAACTATGTACAATCATACTTACATTGTTAGAAATAACAATGGTGAGAAGGCCTTTGTTATCGGAATTTATTGCCACGTTGAGAGTTAATGCCTGCAGTAGAACAATTGTTGAATGAATTGCAACGTAAAGAGTTGCAACTATCAAATGAAAAAGAACACCAAAATGTTCTCGTTTCCTTCCCCTGGGTTCAGTAGCTGTCCAAAACAGAGCATCAAGTGTATCTTGCCCAAATGCAGACATCAATCTGAAAAAATAGTCAATATAATATTGCAATATTGTACATTCAAGCAGTCACTCCCTACAAGTCAATTTTTATTCTCGTATATAAAACAAAGCTTTTTATGAAAATTTTAATTTCGTGGACCCCAAGCTATTCTGGTCATTAGCCAAGAGTTGGCTCTAAGAGATATTACAAGTATCACATCACATGAAGATTGAACTGAATTTGAGAGAGAGAGAGAGAGAGAGAGAGAGAGAGAGAGAGAGAGAGAGAGAGAGTGTGTGAGTGTGTGTGTGTGTGTGTGTGTGTGTGTGTCCTAGTTACAAACAGACAGATACACATATAATGGTGCAAGTAACAAATGGTCACCAGAAATAAGTGAAAAAATATGTTCTTTAAAATCTTAAACTGGTTTCATCATAAGATAAGTAAAAATACCCATAAAATAAGAATCAGTGGAAAAGGGGAAAAAGGTTAGTGACATGACAGTCCTGGCAAAAGACAAGATGATAGACCATGAGGACACCCTTGGTCTTTGCAACAACTTTCATGTGATTGATAGAAATTGTATCCAATTCAATGTAAAACCAAGTTTTAATTACATAGCCTAAAGATTTTCTATTCAAATTTTTTTTCCTAAAGTCACGGCAAACATCTATGAACATAATACACAAAACAAATAAAAATGGAGCTTCAACTGCCTAAGCCAGGGCTTTTCTATTTGGAGAAAAGTTATGTATGGAAAAACTCTATACAACAAACTTATATGGAAAAGTAAAACAGAATTGTCAGGCTGAAATTTCAAAAACAGAAGATAGGTTGATCAAAGAACTAGGCTAGACCCATCCATGTAAATAAAATGGGTAAATTACAAAAATGTCTTATGACCCTAAAAGTGGGCAAAAACTGAAGAACAACCAAGGTAAATTGACGGGGAAAACCATGAATGTTTGTCTGTAAATGACCAGGTAAATGCATTTGTTAATTACAATATGAATGAAAAACAATATATTTTACTAATAACAAAATGGAATAGGAAATTATAGACTACACAAAAAAATACTTGAAAAATGTCAGTCAAATACTTGAAGCAGTTCCAAACATAAGAAAATGGAGATAATATCCTCAAACATAAATGCAGCCTTACTTACCTAGAATCATGAGATATTTTTACTATATACAACAACATCAAAATATCAAGTTCTGGAAAGACAATGGTTTGTATTTTATACAAGTATATTATACATGTTATAAAATTGAATAAATAATGAAAACTTTGCTTCCAGTTTCATCAAACTTCGTCCTCACCTATCGGCAATCTCAAGCATGTTGAAGAATAAGTACAATTTTATTGTAGACTGAGTCTTGATTATGTGGTAGCACACTGAGGTATCGATATACCCAATCAAATAACAGCAAATCAAAACCATGACCCCTTTCAGCAAGTCGACAATCTCAGCTGGTTTGAGAATTCTTCTGTTTTTGTTGAAGAATATTCTGCAATAAATAAAACAATTTAGGCTTTATATAAAATAAGAACTCTAACTTGGGAGAAACCAAATTTAAGGACCATTAAAATTTTATCCACTTTCACAGATAAATAAAAGAAAACAAGATTAGTTATTTATCAAATGTACACAAATGTGGAAATACAAATTGAAGTGGGTAACAATAATAAAAGTAACTATGATATTGCAATTGCAATTACCAGTAATGGTTGGTATGTAGGAAATACCAATTAATTCTATAAAAATGTTATTTTTATTAATAAAATAAATTTTTGAATATACTTACCCGGTGATCATATAAGCTGTCAGCTCTGCTGCCCGACAGAAAAACCTAAGGACAAAATACGCCAGCGATCGCTATACAGGTGGGGGTGTACATCAACAGCGCCATCTGTCGAGCAGGTACTCAAGTACTCCATGTAAACACAGAACCAATTTTCTCCTCGGTCCACTGGGTCTCTATTGGGGAGGAAGGGAGGGTCCTTTAATATATGATCACCGGGTAAGTATATTCAAAAATTTATTTTATTAATAAAAATAACATTTTTCAATATTAAACTTAGCCGGTGATCATATAAGCTGATTCACACCCAGGGGGGTGGGTAGAGACCAGCATTACATGTTTACATTATTAAGAGCTAAGTATTTTGTATTTCATTTTAGCAGTTATTCAAAATAACAAACATAAAATAAATAAGTACCTGGTAAGGAAGTCGACTTGAACAATTACTCTGCCTTTTTAAGTACGTCTTCCTTACTGAGCCTCGCGATCCTCATAGGATGCTGAGCGACTCCTAGGAGCTGAAGTATCAAGGGTTGCAACCCATACTAAAGGACCTCATCAAAACCTCTAATCTAGGCGCTTCTCAAGAAAAGAATTTGACCACCCGCCAAATCAACCAGGATGCGAAAGGCTTCTTAGCCTTCCGGACAACCCAAAAACAACAATAAAAAACATTTCAAGAGAAAGATTAAAAAAGGTTATGGAATTAGGGGAATGTAGTGGTTGAGCCCTCACCCACTACTGCACTCGCTGCTACGAATGGTCCCAGGGTGTAGCAGTTCTCGTAAAGAGACTGGACATCTTTAAGATAAAAAGACGCGAACACTGACTTGCTTCTCCAATAGGTTGCGTCCATTATACTCTGCAGAGATCTGTTTTGTTTGAAGGCCACTGAAGTTGCGACAGCTCTAACTTCATGTGTCCTTACCTTCAGCAAAGCATGGTCTTCCTCATTCAGATGGGAATGAGCTTCTCGTATCAACAGTCTAATATAATAGGAAACTGCATTCTTCGACACAGGTAAAGAAGGTTTCTTAATAGCACACCATAAAGCTTCTGACTGTCCTCGTAAAGGTTTAGTTCGTTTTAAATAGAACTTAAGAGCTCTAACAGGGCACAAGACTCTTTCTAGTTCATTTCCAACCAAATTAGAAAGGCTTGGAATATCGAACGATTTCGGCCAAGGACGAGAAGGTGGTTCGTTTTTGGCTAGAAAACCAAGCTGCAAAGAACATGTAGCCGTTTCAGATGAAAATCCGATGTTCCTGCTGAAGGCGTGTATCTCACTGACTCTTTTAGCTGTAGCTAAGCAGACGAGGAAAAGAGTCTTTAAAGTGAGATCTTTAAAGGAGGCTGATTGTAGCGGCTCGAACCTTTCTGACATAAGGAATCTTAGTACCACGTCTAAATTCCAACCTGGTGTGGCCAAACGACGCTCCTTCGAGGTCTCAAAAGACTTAAGGAGGTCCTGTAGATCTTTGTTGTTGGAAAGATCTAAGCCTCTGTGACGGAAGACTGCTGCCAACATGCTTCTGTAACCCTTGATCGTGGGAGCTGAAAGAGATCTTTCCTTCCTCAGGTATAAAAGGAAGTCAGCTATTTGAGTTACAGAGGTACTGGTTGAGGATACTGATACTGACTTGCACCAGCTTCGGAAGACTTCCCACTTCGACTGGTAGACTCTAAGAGTGGATGTCCTCCTTGCTCTAGCAATCGCCCTGGCTGCCTCCTTCGAAAAGCCTCTAGCTCTCGAGAGTCTTTCGATAGTCTGAAGGCAGTCAGACGAAGAGCGTGGAGGCTTGGGTGTACCTTCTTTACGTGTGGCTGACGTAGTAGGTCCACGCTTAGCGGAAGAGTTCTGGGAACGTCCACCAGCCATTGCAGTACCTCGGTGAACCATTCTCTCGCGGGCCAGAGGGGAGCAACCAACGTCAACCTTGTCCCTTCGTGAGAGGCGAACTTCTGCAGTACCTTCTTGACAATCTTGAACGGGGGGAATGCATAAAGGTCTAGATGGGACCAATCCAGTAGAAAAGCATCTATATGAACTGCTGCTGGGTCCGGGATTGGCGAGCAATAATTTGGGAGCCTCTTGGTCATTGAGGTTGCAAAGAGATCTATGGTAGGTTGGCCCCATGTGGCCCAAAGTCTCTTGCATACATTCTTGTGAAGGGTCCATTCTGTTGGGATGATTTGACCCTTCCGACTGAGGCGGTCCGCCATGACATTCATGTTGCCTTGAATGAACCTCGTTACTAGAGACAGGTTTAGATCTCTTGACCAGGTGAGGAGGTCCCTTGCGATCTCGTACAACTTCATAGAATGGGTCCCTCCTTGCTTGGAGATGTACGCCAAGGCCGTGGTGTTGTCCAAGTTCACCTCCACCACTTTGCCTTGAAGGAGGGACTTGAAGCTTCTCAAGGCCAGATGAACTGCCAGTAGCTCCTTGCAGTTGATATGTAACGCTCTTTGCTCCGAGTTCCAGGTGCCCGAGCATTCCCGACCGTCTAATGTCGCACCCCAGCCCGTGTCCGATGCGTCCGAGAAGAGAACGTGGTTGGGGGTCTGAACAGTCAGGGGCAGACCCTCTCTGAGGTTGATGTTGTCCTTCCACCAGGTCAGTGATGACTTCATCTTCTCGGAAATAGGGATCGAGACCGCTTCTAGCGTCTTGTCCTTTCTCCAGTGAACAGCCAGGTGAAATTGAAGGGGACGGAGGTGCAGTCTCCCTAACGCAATGAACTGGTCCAGTGATGAAAGCGTCCCTATCAGACTCATCCACTGTCTGACTGAACATCGGTCCTTCATTAGCATGTTCTGGATGCATCCTTGGGCTTGACTTATTCTGGGGGCCGACGGAAAAGCCCGAAAAGCTTGACTGTGAATCTCCATCCCTAGGTACACTATAGTTTGGGATGGGACCAGTTGGGACTTTTCCATATTGACCAGGAGACCCAATTCCTTGGTCAGATCTAGAGTCCACTTTAGATTCTCCAGACAGCGACGACTGGACGAAGCTCTTAAAAGCCAGTCGTCCAAATAGAGGGAGGCTCTGATGTCTGCTAAATGCAGGAATTTGGCAATATTCCTCATCAGTTTCGTAAAGACAAGAGGCGCCGTGCTTAGGCCAAAGCACAGGGCTTGAAATTGGTAGACAACCTTCCCGTAAACGAACCTTAGAAAAGGTTGGGAATCTGGGTGGATGGGGACGTGAAAGTAAGCGTCCTTTAGGTCTAAAGAGACCATCCAGTCTTCCTTCCTGACCGCTGCTAGAACAGACTTTGTCGTCTCCATGGCGAACGTCTGCTTTGTGACAAAGACATTCAGAGCACTGACGTCTAGCACCGGTCTCCACCCTCCTGTCTTCTTTACCACTAAGAAGAGACGGTTGTAGAAGCCCGGGGATTGATGGTCCCGGACTTTGACTACCGCTCCCTTTTCTAGTAAGAGAGACACCTCTTGCTTCAACGCTAGTCTCTTGTCCTCCTCTCTGTACCTGGGAGAGAGGTCGATGGGAGTCGTTGCTAGAGGGGGCTTGCGCAAGAATGGGATCTTGTACCCTTCTCTGAGCAACTTCACAGATTGTGCATCTGCGCCCCTGTTCTCCCAGGACTGCCAGTAGTTCTTGAGTCTGGCTCCCACTGCTGTCTGAAGAAGGTGGCAGTCAGACTCTGCCTCTAAAGGACTTGGTATCTTTCTTCTTGCTCCCACGTTTCCCTTCGGCACGAGCACCTCCTCTGCTGGTGGCTCTGCCACGAAAGGGCGGAATAAATCTTGACGCTGGAGTATCCATCCTGGGTCTAGACACGGTAGGCAAAGGGGTGGTTTTGCGTGCGGATGACGCAACCAGGTCATGCGTGTCTTTTTGAATCAAGGAGGCAGCAATCTCCTTGATCAATTCCTCTGGGAAAAGGCACTTCGAGAGAGGAGCAAACATAAGCTCCGATTTCTGACATTGTGTTACTCCAGCTGACAAGAAGGAGCAAAGGTTTTCCCGTTTCTTGAGGACCCCGGAAACGAACGAAGCCGCAAGCTCACTGGAACCGTCCCGTATGGCCTTGTCCATGCAGGACATAATGAGCATGGAAGTTTCCTTGTCAGAAGGGGAGGTCTTCCTGCTCAACGCTCCCAAACACCAATCCAAAAAGTTAAACACTTCGAAGGCTCTGAACACTCCTTTCATCAGATGATCTAAATCTGAAGGAGTCCAACAAATCTTGGAGCGTCTCATGGCCAGCCTGCGGGGAGAGTCTACTAGACTTGAGAAGTCGCCCTGGGCAGAGGCAGGAACTCCCAAGCCGAGAACTTCTCCCGTGGCATACCAGACGCTCGATCTGGAAGCGAGTTTCGCAGGGGGAAACAAGAATGCTGTCTTCCCAAGGTGCTTTTTGGACTGCATCCAATCTCCCAACACCCTTAAAGCTCTCTTGGACGAGCGGGCGAGGACGAGCTTCGTAAAGGCAGGCGCGGATGACTGCGTGCCTAAAGCGAACTCAGATGGAGGTGAGCGTGGGGCCGCAGAAACAAACTGATCGGGATACATATCCTTGAACAGTGCAAGTACTTTCCTAAAGTCCAAGGAGGGAGGCGTGGTCTTGGGTTCGTCGATGTCCGTGTGCGGGTCGTCAAGGTGTGCAGCGTCGTCATCATCAGAGAGTCCATCGTCTGAATGCTGAGGAGGAAGCGGCAAAGGAGTAGGCATTGGCTGGTCAGCTGAGTCCGGCAGCACGGGTGCATGCGTGACTGCACTGGACGCAACGTCATGGAACTGTTGGCCAGTCTGTGAGCTGGCAACAACCATAGCTGCGCGGGGGCGCAAAGCGTCTACTCCTGACTGTCTAGTCTACTGTGGGCGAGTAGGGGTAACCACAGTGGGTTGCGGAGGTTGACGCACCGCGTCAAAACAAAACAACTTAGGTTGTTGTTGTTGTAACTCGCGAACGTCAACGGAGGGTTCCGTGCGTCGGCGAACGTCAACATGCGGCTGGCAGGGTACAGTGCGCATGGGTGGCGGGAGTGCGGGAGAAGGTAGCCTCAGCGTCAACTGGACGCACAACCGTGGTTGGTTGTAGGCTAACGGGTGCAGCGTCAACCTTCTCCGCACGAAAGTCCTGCATTAAAGATGACAACTGTGTCTGCATGGTCTGCAGCAAAGCCCACTTAGGGTCTACAGTAGCAGGTGCGGCAACAGACGGTGTTACTGCCTGTTGCGGTACCGCTTTGCCTCTCTTAGGAGGTGTGCAGTCATCGGAAGACTGCAGCGAGTCCGAACTGACCCAGTGGCTACAACTGGGCCGTTGGACTTGCGCGGAAGGGACCTTGCGTTTGAGAGGTCGTGAGACCTTGGTCCATTGTTTCTTCCGAGAAACATCTTCCGCAGACGAGGAATAAATGGGCTCTCTCGTCTTCTTGTGGGTGGGGCGATCTTGGCAAGATACGTCCGAAACCACGGAGGGAACGTCTGTCCGCTGATTAAAGCCTGTCGAACCCTTTGGTCGTACGACATTGCTTCTCCCCTGGGCTTGGGAGCTTGCAAGAGGTCCCGGACTGGGAGGACGACAGGCACGAACAGACGCACCCTCAAGCGCAACACTAACACTTTCCACAACACTACCACTCACTTTGTCACTACCCACTGCACTCTTACCCTTCAACTCCTTGACGTCTGCCATGAGTTGATTACGGTCACTCGCCAATGACTCGACTCTCTCACCCAGAGCCTGGATGGCACGCATCATATCCGCCATCGAAGGTTGTTGAGTGCTAGAAGGGGGATCAGGAGCAACCACTACAGGGGAAGGAATAGGTTGTGGGGCATGGGGAGAGGAAAAATCAACGGAGCGAGATGAACTTCTCCTGACTCTATCTCTCTCTAGCCTACGTGAATATTTCAGGAATTCGAGAAAATCGAATTCCGAAAGCCCAACGCATTCCTCACATCGATCTTCCAATTGACAGGTTTTACCCCGACAATTGGAACAAATGGTGTGCGGATCGATAGAGGCCTTCGGAAGACGCCTTGAACAGTCCCTAGCACTACACTTTCTGTATTTAGGGACTTGAGAAGGGTCAGCCATCTTGAATTAGTCAAAGGGGAATTCAAAATCTATCCAAGTCGTCAACAAATAATCCAAAATTCAATCAAAGAATGCAAGGAAGTATTGAAGATAACCTCTGCAAAGCGAAATCTAATAACTAGAAATGAGTACTTCACCAAAATCTGTGAAAATCAATCCAGTAAGCAACAGCGTATTTAGTAGGTCTTGCCGGTGGCACGACAGAGAGAAAATTGGTTCTGTGTTTACATGGAGTACTTGAGTACCTGCTCGACAGATGGCGCTGTTGATGTACACCCCCACCTGTATAGCGATCGCTGGCGTATTTTGTCCTTAGGTTTTTCTGTCGGGCAGCAGAGCTGACAGCTTATATGATCACCGGCTAAGTTTAATATTGAAAATTTACTTTTTATCATTATTTGTCTCATCTAATATCTCATTTGCTATGAAATTTGTTTAATAAATTGTCTTTTTGTTTCAGACTGGCATTATGCCTACTCCCTGTAGGGTACCTAGGAGAAAATTAGAAGTTTAAATTCAAAATGAAGAACTCTGACCTCACCTGGTACTGTACATAAGAAATACAAATCGTTCATGGAATTCTGTAGAGATGGTGAAATGACACTGATAATGTCAGTGAATTGTAGACTATTTTTGAAATGGAGATTTCTCTGTAGTGATTTCTACAGATTTCCAGAAGGGATTCCATTCCTTTAGGACAACACAAGTTAGGATGCCTCCTAAGTGGTCTGGTGGTAAGTGATCAGATGTTTTGTGACAAACTTCCAATAGGTATTCATATAAATAACAGTACTATGGACACAGCCTGAGACTCTACAATATTTTGGAGCATAAAGGGACATAAAGGCTGGTTTTAGGCTGTTATCGGCACAGTGGTAAATTAAAGTGGTGTTTTATCTTGCGTGGTTGTGAAGCATCGCATCCAGCCATGAACTGATTATTTTCATGGAATGCAGAGGTGGAACAGATAATATACTGTATACCATTGTATTTAGGCATAGTTTGACTAACTATACTGTATTTTGATGAGCCATACTGTATTTAGATATTGTGAAGTTAGTTATGAATATGGTAGTTGGTAATGTTAAAAAGACATTATTGATTATTAGAAGCAAGAGGGTTTTCTTTAACATGTATATTTATACACAAATCCTAGTACAGTCCTTTACAGTATAGCCTGGTATCAGTTATTTTTTCATAGCCTTAGATTTTATTCTGCATTCAGTTTGTTCACATTATATTACTGTATATTCATGCCTTTGTTTAATAATTCTATAGGTAATAAATCTAATTCTATATCTTAGTATTATTTTTGTCCTTGCCTCCAATAAGTTGCCCTGCACCTCACCATTTATTAATTTACTTGAAATTTATTTCCGTAAAACAATAATTCACTTGAAATTTATTTCCGTAAAACAATAATTCACTTGAAATTTATTTCCGTAAAACAATAATTCACTTGAAATTTATTTCCGTAAAACAATATCTTATCCAAGTTTCCATATTTGCTCAAATGAAAAAATATTTACCTGAAACTCTTAATTGCTCATTATGTCCCCTTTCCCAGAACCCCCAAAAAAGGATGGTACCCATATCTTGTTCTTACAGCATCGAACTGTCTGAGGCCATCTATTTAACAGTTGGTAGCGGATTGGGGTTACCACCCTTATATTGAGTCTATGTAACGCACTTGGCCACAGCCTGCTAACCACTACACTAAGAGTATCAGCATTTGTCACGACAATGCTATGGCATATTAAACTATGGTATCCCCAGCTCAATTATCGCATGTCATATCACCGATACAACTCTTGTTCAATAATTAGCAACTTTCTGTAAACTCAAAAGATTTTTATTTTTTTTAGGCAGCATTAAAAGACTTTCAAAAGTTTTGATTTACATAAACTAGATTGACTTACTGATGACAGAGAGTAAGAAGATCTTCATCCTTTGAATTATGCAAGATATATCAAATTTTAAGAGTAATTTTTATTTTTCTTAATCATATAAACCTGGGTTCTATAATCAGGGAGATTACTTCAGCACAAGCTGGAATCAGTCATTGAAATGGATAACGAGTAGTTATCCAGCGAGAGAGGGTTCCCACTTCACTAATGATATTTCAACTTAGGACTAGAGGGGAGATTTGAGGAGGGAAGTTAAGGTACTCATGTTTGTATGGCTAGGATAAAATACAAATTACTTTTAAACTTTGTTAATTGTTCCTATGCGACATACAAACCTTCAGCCTTTAATTAAGAAGACTCACCGCTTGGAGCATTGGAAGTCTCCTTCGAATCAAACAGGAAGATTTTGAAACTTCTCAGAAAGTGTTCAAAAGCTTGATCTGGAGGAGAACCCATGCAAAGCAAAGACACAACCGCCCCCAATCCGTTTATCATAGGGATGAAAAACCGAAAGGACCCGGAGAGTACAAAACTTTTGTACTACAGGTATACCCAAATCAAAGAAACCTTTCTCAAAGGGAATCAGTATCAAATACTAGGCATATGAGAAATGGGTTAGTATTAGATTCGCCATCCCACAGCTTAGAATCACCAACTATTTATGCCTCTTCCTTTGGCCGCCAGACACGCGCTAGAGAGAGGGAGACAGGCAGGGATGCTGTTCTTGTGAGGCACCATGGGGAGACTTTTGCCTTGTGCAGTTCAAGGGGGGTTTGACCCATCGTCTCTATCTTGTGACGACAGGTTGCTGGTCGCTCCCTGCATCTCTTCTCTTTGTGTCGAGATCACAGTCAAGTCTGTGGCATTTGATTGTATCTGCAATACTGGGTCTTGAACTTAACATTGTCCTTCTTCCCCTCTTTTTTTGGACTGCTAATGATCAGTTAGACTGACTTTGAATTCTTCCTTGGCCTTTGCGACTGCATTTCGTGGTAGTCAGGTAGAATTATAGAGGTTTAATTGGTTTTCTCTCCTATCTTGCTTTAATTATGTTCCTCCTATTCTATCTCCTTCAAAAGGAAAATTTTTCCAGACCCTCCTCCATATCAATGAGGATAATTGGGCTAGATAAATTATCCCAAGGTAATGTTTAATTTGTATTTTTCATAATAAAATTAATACTAATAATACACACCTGGATAATTTAGCAAGTTCCACCCATCCTTTCCAACCGTTATTCCAACATTAAGGGGTTGGTTGCCTGATGCCCCTTCTCCAACTCCAATGCCTTCTATCAAAAGCATCCTCTGCCACCAAACCTCTTCTCTCCATATCATCCCTCACTTTATCTCACCATCTAATTCTCTGCCTCCCTGTTGAGCTGCAAACCCCTACCCCCCAGATTCCTCCCAAGGCCTCCTTACTCCCTCACCATCTAATTCTCTACCTCCCTGTTGATCTGCAACCCCCCCCCACCCCCTAGATTCCTCCCAAGCCCTCCTTACTCCCTCCTCACCATCCATCCTCAACACGTGACCATACCATCTCGGTTATAACACTCATATCACTTGTGTAATCTTTACTATGCCTGTCATTCTTCTTCCATCTAAAGAATGACTGCGAAGTAATAGTGTAGAGGAGTATGAAATTAGAGGAGAATGAAATATATACTGTATAGAGAGAAAAATGTGGAAGTAAAACGTAAGGTACCTGAGGCAAAGAGGCCAGCTGACTGGAGGTGGGGTCAGGGATTGGGTCGTTCATATGAAGAGAATAAGAAGTTTTAGGAAGAAGTGAAGAGAGTAAGGAAGGGTGTTTCGAGAATTGAAGACAGTGAAAAACGGAAATGGAAGGTTCTTGAAAGGAAAGGAGGCAAGGAAAATGTGGGCGGAATATTTTGCAAGTTTACTGAATGTTGAAGATAATAGGAATGGAGATATAATTTGGGTTGCAGGTGTTGAGGTGCCAGTGACGGGAGATGAGAATGAGAGAGAGATTACAAGAGAAGAAGTGAAGAGAGCACTAGATGAAACGAGAGTAGGAAAAGCACCTGGTATGGATGGTGTGAGGACTGAAATATCAAAGGAAGGGGGTGCGACTGCACTTAAAAGGTTAGTGAGATTGTTTAATGTGTGTTTTATATTGTCCAGGGGACTGGGTGTGTGCGTGTATTGTACCACTATATAAAGGTAAGGGAGATGTGCATGAGTGTTGTAATTCAAGGGGTATTAGTTTGTTGAGTGTGGTTGGAAAAAGTGTATGGTAGAGTGCTAATTAATAGGACAAAGGATAAAACAGAGAATGCAATCTTAGAAGTACAGGGTGGTTTTAGAAGAGGTAGAGGATATATGAATCAGTTTTTTACAGTTAGGCAGATATGCAAGAAATATTTAGCAAAAGGCAAGGGGTATGTTGTGTTGATGGATCTGGAGAAAGTATATGATAGAGTTGATAGGGAAGCAATGTGATGAGGTTTTATGGAATTGATGGAAGATTGTTGCAAGCAGTGAAGAGTTTCTACATAGGCAGTAAAGCATGTGTTAAAATAAGAAATGAAGTGAGAAAGTGATTTCCAGTGGGAGTGGGGCTGAGACAAGGACGTGTGATGTCGCCATGGTTGTTCAATTTGTTTGTTGGAGAGGTGAGAGAGGTGAATGCTCAAGTGTTTGGTTGAGGATTGAAACTAATAGACGAGAGTGATCATGAGTCAGAGGTAAATCAGTTTTTGTTTGCGGATGATACTGTACAGGTTACAGACTCGAAAGAGAAGCTTGGTCGATTAGTGACATAGTTCAGAAGGGTATGTGAGAGAAGGAAGTTGACAGTTAATGCGAGTAAGAGTAAGGTTATGAGATGCATGAGAAGGGAGGGTGGTGCTAGGTTGAATGTTATGTTGAATGGAGAGTTACTTGGGGAAGTAGATCAGTTTAAGTACTTGGGGTCTGTTGTTACAGCAAATGGTGGAGTGGAAGCAGATGTACCTCAGAGAGTGAATCAAGGATGTACAATGTTGGGGCAGTGAAGGGAGTGGTAAAGAACAGAGGGTTAGGAATGAATGTAAAGAAAGAGAGTTCTGTACGAGAAAGTGATTGTGCCAACTGTTACGTATGGATTGGAGTTGTTGGAAATGAAAGTAACGGAGAGATAGAAATTGAATGTGTTCCAGATGAAGTGTCTGAGGAGCATGGTTGGTGTATCTCGATGAGATAGGGTTAGGAACGAAGTAAAGATGGTCAGAATGTGTGTAAGAAACTATTTAGCAGCAACAGTGGATAAGAATGTGTCGAGGTGGTTTGGCCACGTAGATAGAATGGAAAGTGGCTGTCTGCTGAAGGCGATGAATGCAAGAGTTGATGGGAAAAGTACAAGAGGAAGGCCAAGGTTTGGGTGAATGGATGGAGTGCAGAAAGCTCTGGGTGATAGAAGAGTAGATGTGATAGAGGCAAGGGAGTATGCTAGAAATATAAATGAATTGCAAGCGATTGCAATGCAGTTCTGGTAGGCCCTGCTGCTTCCTCCAGTAGTCTTGACGACCGCTGAAGTAGCAGCAGTAGGGGATTCAGCATTCGAAACTTCATTAGTGGTGGATAACGGGGGAGGGTGGGCTGTGGCACCCTAGAAGTACCAGCATAAGTCAGCTGAATCCCTCGTCAGGCTGGAAGAAGCGAAGAGAGGAAAACCCCCTTTTGTTCCTTTTTTTTTTAGCTTGACTGGCCGTTTCTCATTACATATTAGTCCTGCTACCTCTCTCCACTTCCCCTAGGCTGCTTTTATCTTATTCTCAACTTCCGCCTCACATTCTCTCTCCAGACATACAATAGACTTCAAGTATCTAAATTGTTTCACCTGTTTTAGAACCAAGCCTCTATTTTCATGTATGTATATCTTGTCCCTACCTTCCTTACTGCTCACACAGCTTCAGTCTTATACACATTTAATCTCAAGCCACCCCTCCAAAGTCTCTTGCCACACTAAAACCCTTCTTTGTAAGTCTCTCATTTTCAGCAGTACAGTAATCATCAATTCATCTGCATATGGCAGCTCCCATCACTTCATTTCTGATCTTTTCACTTAACATATCCAAGACCACCACAAATATAAAATTGGCTTAATGCTGACCCCTGGTGTAATCCAACACTAAGTTCAAAGGTTTCTGTTCTCCAACAGCTGTAATTATTTTTGTCCTTGTTCTTTTGTACATCATCTCTACCATTCTAACTAACTTCTTTGGGACTTCCTTCATGAAGTACCAAAACATCACTTCTCTTGGTATTCTATCATAAGCCTTCTCTAGATCTACAAAAGCACAGAAGAGCTTCTGGTTTCCATCTAGCCTCTTTTGCTGTAGCTGCCATACTATAAAGAGAGCATTCACTGTCCTTCGTCTCATGAATCCATACTGCTGTTTCCCAATCTTTGCAATCTCTCTCAATCTTTCATCCAGTACCCTCTCAAAAACTTTCAAACCATGCTCTGTTCATTTAATTCCCTTGTAGTTACCACATTCCATGATATCACCTTCACGCTTAAATATAGATACCGATACCATTAGACTTCTCCCAGTCTTTAGGCATTATTTTCTCTTCCCATATGACTCTTAATAAATCCAGCAACCATTCTTCCCCATCTGTAGCTAGTATTTTGACCATTTCAATTTGAAACTCTGATGAACCTGGTGCTTTACCATTTTTCCTTTTACTCAATGCCCGCTTCATTTCTGTATTCCACACCACCATCATGTGCTTCTCCCAGCTCCTCTCTCTCAGTTTCAGTATTCAATAGTTGTTCAAAGTATTCACTTCACCTCCTCTTAATGTGTCCATCCTTCCCCACATCTCTTAGGTTACAATTGACTGTCAAAGTAAATGACAGCTGGTTCAGCCAGCAGTGTTGCCAATGGGGGCACAGAATATGAGGTAGCAAGGTTGCCTTTATCCAAATGTTTGGGAAACTACTTCCTCTGAAGCAATGAACGGGGCGATAAGGGTGAAAGTCAGCTTTCTGGTCACCCTCGCCTTGTTAAAGGACAGCCCTCCCCAGAGAAAATGGAGGAAAAGCATTAGGAGGAGACCTTCCCAATCTTGCAAAAGAGCATCGGTCCTGGCACTCTGGGGATCCTGGAATGGAGAGAAGAAAACCTGACATCGAAAGTTCAAGGGGGTGGTGAACAAGACAATCGATACTGACCAAATCCTCCTAAGTTTGTCAAAGACCTGACACAAGGTCCAAGGGGGTGGTGAACAAGTCAATCGATACTGACCAAATCCTCCTAAGTTTGTTAAAGACCTTACACATGGTCCAAGGGGGTGGTGAACAAGTCAATCGATACTGACCAAATCCTCCTAAGTTTGTCAAAGACCTGACACAAGGTCCACATGTCATTGATTACCGTACTTCGTTGACGAATTCAAGAGCCATTCCAACTAAGCTGAAGACATTTCCTATTTCTTGGGACGAAAGGTTTGTATACACATCGGAATAGATGGATGAATAGTCTGTAATTAGGGAGTGGTGTAAATATCAAATTTACACCATAGGAACACACAAAGCAAAAATCATCAGGCAATAGGTTTAGTTCTTATGAAAATAATAAGTAACACCTTCCAAATACCAATAAGAATTTACTCTTCAGCTATATCTAAAGAATATACAGTAACAGTATTACAGAAAAATAGGTTATCACCGTTTCATCATGCTTACCCGAAGAACTTCCTGACTGGCCTATTAAGCAGTGACCAAATAGCAAGAGTAAATCTAACGGGAAGAAACGTGAAGACGAAAAAGAAAGAATCTGCACACTGGAAGAACCCATAAGCAACAAATTTTTCAATCTGCAAAAGAAAAGGAAAAAAATCTAAGCATAGTGAAGACCTTTATTCATTTTATGCATAAGATGAAAGCACCCAATGGACATTAACGTACAGCAAATATACAGTTTAGCACAGATCATGTGTAATCATTAAGTGCTAAAACAAACATATACTAAGTGCAACTAAATATTGCTCGCATAGAGTACAAAAATTACAAATTTGGAAGTAATTGGTATTTTCCCTAACAGTATGCAAACCTGAGCACTTTACTATGGATACATGTTTTCAGCATAGCTGGAATCTAGCCATAACTTTAACGCCAGGTGTTACAACCCTCTGCTAATTGGTGGGGGTAGCGGGAGGGTAGGTGGGCCATCCCGTTCACACACTCACCCAGTGAGATCCCTCACTTTTGATTGCAGGCAGGACTTCATTTGGGGATATGTGATGGTGGGACAAGCATGAGTAGAGAGCTCAGGTTCATAGTTAGGAAAAATACGAGTGAACCCTCGTTTATCGCGGTAGATAGGTTCCAGACCCGGCCGCGATAGGTGAAAATCCGCGAAGTAGTGACACCATATTTACCTATTTATTTAACATGTATATTCAGACTTTTAAAACCTTCCCTTGTATGTAGTACTGTTAACAAAATGTTATTTTTATAATAAAATAAATTTTTGAATATACTTACCCGGTGATTATATAAGCTGCAGCTCTGCTGCTCGACAGAAAACTCTACGTTCAAAATCCGCCAGCGATCGCTATGCAGGTAGGGGGTGTACATCAACAGCGCCATCTGTCGGGCAGGTACTCAGTACTCAATGTAAACACAGAACTCAATTTTCTCCTCGGTCCACTGGGTCTCTATTGGGGAGGAAGGGAGGGTCCTTTAATATATAATCACCGGGTAAGTATATTCAAAAATTTATTTTATTATAAAAATAACATTTTTCAATATTAAACATGTTATTTTCATTAGTAGAATAAATTTTTGAATATACTTACCCGATAATCATGTAGCTGTCAACTCCGTTGCCCGACAGAATTCTACGGAAGGGATACGCCAGCGATCACTATACAAGAAGGGGGTGTACTCACCAGCACCACCTGTGGCCAGGTACTGCAGTACTTCTTGTTGACACCACCTCAATTTTTCCTCGGTCCACTGGTTCTCTATGGGGAGGAAGGGTGGGTCAATTAAATCATGATTATCGGGTAAGTATATTCAAAAATTTATTTTACTAATGAAAATAACATTTTTCAATATTAATCTTACCCGATAATCATGTAGCTGATTCACACCCAGGGAGGTGGGTGAAAACCAGTGTACATGTATATCAAGAAGCTAAGTATCCCGTATTTCATATTATCAGTTATTCAAAATAACAATGAAATTATAAGTACCTGGTAAGGAAGTCGACTTGAACCATTACTCTGCCTTTAATAAGTTCGTCTTCCTTACTGAGCGCAGCGTTCCTCTTAGGAGGCTGAACAACCCTAAGGTGCTGAAGTATAAAGGGCTGCAACCCATACTAAAGGACCTCTACACAACCTCTAACCTAGGCGCTTCTCAAGAACGAATTGACCACCCGCCAAATCAATTAGGATGCGGAAGGCTTCTAGCCTACCGTAACAACCCAAAAAACAACAATAAAAGCATTCAAGAGAAAGGTTAAAAAAGGTTATGGGATTAAGGGAATGTAGTGGCTGAGCCCTCACCTACTACTGCACTCGCTGCTACGAATGGTCCCAGGGTGTAGTAGTTCTCGTAAAGAGACTGGACATCTTTGAGATAAAATGATGCAAACACTGACTTGCTCCTCCAAAAAGTTGCATCCATAATACTCTGCAGAGAACGGTTCTGTTTAAAGGCCATCGAAGTGGCTACAGCTCTCACTTCGTGGGTCCTTACCTTCAGCAAAGCAAGGTCTTCATCCTTCATGTGAGAATGAGCTTCTCTAATCAGAAGCCTTATATAATATGAAACTGCGTTTTTGGACATAGGCATCGAAGGTTTCTTGATGGCACACCATAAGGCCTCTGATTGTCCTCGTATAGGTTTTGACCTTTTAAGATAGTATTTTAGAGCTCTGACAGGGCAAAGAACTCTCTCTAGCTCGTTACCCACCATGTTGGAAAGGCTAGGAATTTCGAACGATCTAGGCCAAGGACGTGAAGGAAGTTCATTTTTTGCTAAAAATCCGAGCTGTAAGGAACATGTTGCTGTTTCGGATGTGAATCCTATGTTCCTGCTGAAGGCGTGAACCTCACTAACTCTTTTGGCTGTTGCAAGGCAGACGAGGAAAAGAGTTTTGAGAGTAAGGTCTTTGAAAGAAGCTGACTGGAGAGGTTCAAACTTAGGAGACATAAGGAACCTTAAGACTACGTCTAGATTCCAGCCTGGAGTGGACAATCGACGTTCTTTAGAAGTCTCGAAAGATTTAAGGATGTCTTGTAGATCCTTGTTGGAGGAAAGATCCAAACCTCTGTGGCGGAGAACTGAAGCCAACATACTTCTGTACCCTTTGATCGTAGGAGCCGAAAGAGATCTAACATTCCTAAGATGTAACAGGAAGTCAGCAACTTGGGTTACAGAGGTATTGGTAGAGGAAACTGCATTGGCTCTGCACCAGCTTCGGAAGACTTCCCACTTGGATTGATAGACTCTACGAGTGGATATCCTCCTTGCTCTGGCAATCGCTCTGGCTGCCTCCTTCGAAAAGCCTCTAGCTCTAGCGAGTCTTTCGACAGTCTGAAGGCAGTCAGACGAAGAGCGTGGAGGTTTGGATGTACCTTCTTTACGTGAGGCTGACGTAGAAGGTCCACTCTTAGAGGGAGAGTCCTGGGAACGTCGACCAGCCATTGTAGTACCTCTGTGAACCATTCTCTTGCAGGCCAAAGGGGAGCAACCAGCGTCAGCCGTGTCCCTTCGTGAGAGACGAACTTCTGAATGACTCTGTTGATGATCTTGAACGGCGGGAATGCATATAGCTCGAGATGGGACCAATCCAGCAGAAAAGCATCCACGTGAACTGCTGCTGGGTCTGGAACTGGGGAACAGTACAAAGGGAGCCTCTTGGTCATGGAGGTGGCGAACAGATCTATCGTTGGCTGACCCCACAAGGTCCAAAGTCTGTTGCACACGCTCTTGTGAAGGGTCCATTCCGTGGGGATGACTTGATCTTTCCTGCTGAGGCGATCTGCCGAGACGTTCATATTGCCCTGAATGAACCTCGTTACCAGTGAGAGGTTTAGACTTCTTGACCAAATGAGGAGGTCCCTTGCTATCTCGTACAGCTTCCTCGAATGGGTCCCTCCCTGCTTGGAGATGTATGCCAAGCCTGTGGTGTTGTCGGAGTTCACCTCCACCACCTTGTTTAGCAGGAGGGACTTGAAGTTCATTAAAGCCAGATGAACTGCCAGCAACTCCTTGCAGTTGATGTGAAGCGTTTCCTGTTCCTTGTTCCATGTTCCCGAGCATTCCTGTCCGTCCAAGGTCGCGCCCCAGCCCGAGTCTGATGCGTCCGAATAGAGATGAAGATTGGGGGTCTGAACCGCTAACGATAGACCCTCCTTGAGAAGGATGTTGGTCTTCCACCACATGAGAGTAGTCTTCATCTCTTTGGTAACAGGAATAGAGACCGCTTCGAGCGTCATATTCTTGTCCCAGTGAGCTGCTAGATGGAATTGAAGGGGGCGGAGGTTGAGTCTCCCTAACTCGGTGAACAGGGCTAACGATGACAGGGTCCCTGTTAGACTCATCCACTGTCTCACCGAGCATCTGTTCCTCTTCAGCATGCTCAGAATGCACTCTAGGGCTTGGCTGATTCTTGGGGCCGACGGAAAAGCCCGAAAAGCTTGACTCCGAATCTCCTTTCCCAGGTAAACGATGGTTTGGGAAGGAATAAGCTGGGACTTTTCTAAGTTGACCAAAAGACCCAGTTCCTTGATCAAGTCCAAAGTCCAGTTGAGACTCTCCAGACAGCGACGACTTGTGGGGGCTCTTAACAGCCAGTCGTCTAAATAAAGGGAGGCTCTGATGTCCGCCAAGTGGAGGAATTTCGCAATATTCCTCATCAGTCGCGTAAACACCATAGGCGCCGTGCTTAGGCCAAAACACAGGGCTTGGAATTGGTACACAACCTTTCCAAAAACGAATCTCAGGAAAGGTTGGGAGTCTGGATGAATAGGAACGTGAAAGTAAGCGTCTTTCAGATCCAACGAGACCATCCAGTCCTCCTGCCTGACCGCTGCTAGGACCGACTTCGTCGTCTCCATAGTGAACGTCTGCTTGGTGACATAAGCATTGAGCGCACTGACGTCCAGCACCGGTCTCCAACCTCCTGTCTTCTTGGCCACCAGAAAGAGACGGTTGTAGAAGCCCGGGGATTGATGGTCCCGGACTATCACCACTGCCTCCTTCTGTAACAGGAGCGACACCTCTTGGTGTAACGCTAGCCTCTTGTCCTTTTCCTTGTAGTTGGGAGAGAGGTTGATGGGAGAAGTGGTCAGAGGGGGATTGCGGCAGAATGGTATCCTGTAACCCTCCCTTAGCCACTTGACAGACTGGGCGTCTGCACCTCTTCTTTCCCAAGCTTGCCAGAAGATCTTGAGTCTGGCTCCTACTGCTGTCTGGAGAGGAGGAGAGTCAATGTTTGCCTTTCGAAGGCTTGGGACCTTTCTTGGACCTGCCCCTGAAACCGTCTGGACGGGTACTTCCTCGGCTGGGGGCTCTGCCACGAAAGGGCGGAATAAATCTTGTAGCAGGAGTATCGGCCACTGGGGTGCGGTAAGTTCTAGGAACCGAAGGAGCAACCTTAGCCTTACGTACTGAAGAGGCCACAAGGTCATGAGTGTCCTTCTGAATAAGAGCCGCAGACAATTCCTTGATAAGGTCCTCAGGAAACAGGAACTTAGAAAGCGGAGCAAAAAGTAACTGAGACCTTTGACAAGAGGTGATACCAGTGGAAAGGAAGGTGCAAAGTTGTTCCCTTTTCTTGAGTACTCCCGAAAAAAACATGGAGGCAAGTTCGCCGGAACCATCGCGAATTGCTTTATCCATACAGGACATTATAAGCATGGCCGAGTCCTTGTCAGATGGGGCAGTCTTCTTGCTCAAGGCCCCCAGGCACCAGTCGAGAAAATTAAAAATCTCAAAGGCGCGAAAGACTCCCTTTAAGAAGTGGTCTAAGTCAGAAAAGGTCCAGCAGACCTTAGAGCGCCTCATAGCCGACCTTCGTGGAGAGTCAACCAAACTTGAGAAGTCAGCCTGGGCAGAGGCAGGGATTCCCAAGCCTGGTTCCTCTCCTGTGGCATACCATACGCCCGCCTTAGAAGTCAGCTTAGTAGGTGGAAACATGAATGACGTCTTCCCTAGTTGCTGCTTGGACTGCAACCAATCCCCTAACATTCTCAAAGCTCTCTTAGAAGATCTAGCGAAGACGAGGTTAGTGTAGGCAGACTTAACAGGTTGCATGCCTAGAGAAAACTCTGATGGAGGAGAGCGAGGGGTAGCAGAAACAAAGTGATCCGGGTAAACTTCTCTGAAAAGAGCCAGGACCTTGCGAAAGTCAATGGAGGGTGGTAACGACTTGGGTTCCTCCACGTCAGAAGAGGGATCATCCAGGTGCGCAGCTTCCTCCTCAGAAACCTCATCACCTGAGGGTTGAGAAGCGAGAGGTAAAGTTACAGCGGTATGCTGAACGGCAGAATCCTGACAAGCGGGTGAATATACACTTGCGGATTCATCCTCAAGTCTCTGTTGAAGGGGATGAGGGCTGGTAATGACAAAGTCATGAGGCTGGGAAGAAGGAGGCTCTGCGGGAGTCTGGGGAGCAAGCGTGGTGAGAGGCGACTGTAGTAAAACCTGAGGTTCAAGCTGCAAAGACTGCTCAAGCTGAGGAGAAAGAGGTAGATGCATGCGTTGAGGTGGCTGACTCATTGCATGAGGTTCATGTCTCAAGAGTTGCGCTTGCTTCAAGGGTTGAGGTGGCTGCGCAGTAAGAGGTTCCTGTCTCACGAGTTGAGGTTCTTGAGGTGGGTGCTGCGAGAGTTGAGGTGGCGGCTGCGCAGAAAGAGGCTCCTGTCTCACGAGTTGAGGTTCTTGAGGTGCTTGCCTCGAGAGTTGAGGTTCTCGCCTCGAGGAAAGTGGAGGTATCAGCTGCGAGAGCTGAGGTGGCTGCCTCAAGGATGGCAGAGGTTGTCGTACCTCAAGAGGTTGCTGCCTCAAGGATGGTCTTACTGCAAGAAACTCTTGCCTCAAAGGTAGAGGAGGTTGTAAGGCATAAGACTCCTGTCCCCATTGTTGAGGAGGTTGCCGCGTGGTAAGAGGTTCCTGCCTCAACGAAGGTGGAGGTTGCTGCACAACGCTGGTATCTGGCAACTCCCAACGCGGTAGCTCACGCATGGAGGTAGCTTGAGGAACCTCAACTTCGTACGTCTGGCAGACTGGACTGCGTAGAGGAGGAGGAGCGCTCGCAGGAGGAGGAGTAACCTTCTCTGCCTGAAACTCACGCATCAATACCGCAAGCTGCGACTGCATAGACTGCAGCAAAGCCATCTTGGGATCAACAGACGTTGAGGTCTGTTGAGGCAGAGCCTTAACAGAAGTTGAGGTCTGTTGAGGCATCGCCTTACCTCTCTTAGGAGGCGTGCAGTCACCTGATGACTGCGGCGAGTCAGAGCTAGCCCAATGACTACATCCGGGCTGTAGAACTCGTGCGGTCTGGACTTTACGCTTAAGAGGTCTTGAGACCTGAGTCCAGCGTTTTCTCCCCGAAAATTCTTCTGCAGACGAGGGAAATAAGGGCTCAATCGTCTGAGAGTGGAAGTGACGATCTCTGTAAGATACGCCCGCAACCACCGAGGATACTGCTGTGCGCCGATCAAGGCCTGCCGAACCCTTTTGCCCTTCGACATTGCTTCTCCCCTGGGCTTGGGAGCTTGCAAGAGGTCCCGGACTGGGAGGACGACTGGCACGCACAGAAGTACCCTCACGCACAACACTGACACTGACACTAGTACTCGGCACAGCACTGGCACTACCACTTCCCACTGCACTTTTCACTTTAAGTTCCTTGACGTCTGCCAAGAGGAACTTGTGGTCACTCACTACCGACTCCACTTTATCACCTAAAGCCTGAATGGCACGTAAAACATCAGACATATCAGGCTGAGCACAAATAGTAGGATCGGGGGTAGCCACTACAGGGGGAGGAAAAGGTTGAGGATCATGGGGTGAGGAATAAAGCGAAGAGCGAGCCGAACTCCTCCTAACTCTCTCTCTCTCTAACTTAGTGGTATACTTGAGGAATCGAACAAAATCAAGTTCCGAAAGTCCGGCGCATTCCTCACATCGATCTTCCAACTGACAGGATTTTCCCCTACAGTCGGAACAAACGGTGTGAGGATCAACCGAGGCCTTCGGAATACGCCTAATACAAGTCCTACATCGTCTTTGGGGAGGAGCTTGAGAAAGGTCGGACATCTTGAATCAAAGAACAGTCAAGGGGGGATTCCAATTAAAGCAAAATATCGTTAACCATTAATCAAATCAATCTAAAAGCTATCTAAGCTAAGAGACAAGTTTCCTGTATAGCGAAAGCTGAAATCTTAGAGCAATACTTCACCAAAAACCGTGAACAAGACTCCAAAATTATAAGCGTATCCATGTAGGTCTTGCCGGAAGCACGCCAGAGGAAAAATTGATGTGGTGTCAACAAGAAGTACTGCAGTACCTGGCCACAGGTGGCGCTGGTGAGTACACCCCCTTCTTGTATAGTGATCGCTGGCGTATCCCTTCCGTAGAATTCTGTCGGGCAACGGAGTTGACAGCTACATGATTATCGGGTAAGATTAATATTGAAAATTAGCCGGTGATTATATAAGCTGATTCACACCCAGGGGGGTGGGTAGAGACCAGCAATAATTGTTTACATTATTATGAGCTAAGGATTTTTTATTTCATTTTAGCAGTTATTCAAAATAACAAACATAAAATAAATAAGTACCTGGTAAGGAAGTCGACTTGAACAATTACTCTGCCTTTTTAAGTACGTCTTCCTTACGGAGCCTCGCGATCCTCTTAGGATGCTGAGCGACCCCTAGGAGCTGAAGTATCAAGGGTTGCAACCCATACTACAGGACCTCATCAAAACCTCTAATCTAGGCGCTTCTCAAGAAAGAATTTGACCACCCGCCAAATCAACCAGGATGCGAAAGGCTTCTTAGCCTTCCGGACAACCCAAAAACAATAATAAAAAACATTTCAAGAGAAAGATTAAAAAGGTTATGGAATTAGGGGAATGTAGTGGTTGAGCCCTCACCCACTACTGCACTCGCTGCTACGAATGGTCCCAGGGTGTAGCAGTTCTCATAAAGAGACTGGACATCTTTAAGATAAAAAGACGCGAACACTGACTTGCTTCTCCAATAGGTTGCGTCCATTATACTCTGCAGAGATCTATTTTGTTTAAAGGCCACTGAAGTTGCGACAGCTCTGACTTCATGTGTCCTTACCTTCAGCAAAGCTTGGTCTTCCTCACTCAGATGGGAATGAGCTTCTCGCATCAACAGTCTGATATAATAAGATAAGGCATTCTTTGACATAGGCAAAGAAGGTTTCTTAATAGAACACCATAAAGCTTCTGACTGTCCTCGTAAAGGTTTAGTTCGTCTTAAATAGAACTTAAGAGCTCTAACAGGGCATAAGACTCTTTCTAGTTCATTTCCAACCATATTTGAAAGGCTTGGAATATCGAATGATTTCGGCCAAGGACGAGAAGGTAGCTCGTTTTTGGCTAGAAAACCAAGCTGTAAAGAACATGTAGCCGTTTCAGATGAAAATCCGATGTTCCTGCTGAAGGCGTGAATCTCACTGACTCTTTTAGCTGTGGCCAAGCAAACCAGGAAAAGAGTCTTTAAAGTGAGATCTTTAAAGGAGGCTGATTGTAGTGGCTCGAACCTTTCTGACATAAGGAATCTTAGTACCACGTCTAAATTCCAACCAGGTGTAGCCAAACGACGCTCCTTCGTGGTCTCAAAAGACTTAAGGAGGTCCTGTAGATCTTTGTTGTTGGAAAGATCTAAGCCTCTGTGACGGAAGACTGATGCCAACATGCTTCTGAAACCTTTGATAGTGGGAGCTGAAAGAGATCTTTCTTTCCTCAGGTATAATAGGAAGTCAGCTATTTGGGTTACAGAGGTACTGGTTGAGGATACTGATACTGACTTGCACCAGTTTCGGAAGACTTCCCACTTCGACTGGTAGACTCTAAGAGTGGATGTCCTCCTTGCTCTAGCAATCGCCCTGGCTGCCTCCTTCGAAAAGCCTCTAGCTCTAGAGAGTCTTTCGATAGTCTGAAGGCAGTCAGACGAAGAGCGTGGAGGCCTTGGTGTACCTTCTTTACGTGTGGCTGACGTAGAAGGTCCACCCTTAGAGGAAGAGTTCTGGGAACGTCCACTAGCCATTGAAGTACCTCGGTGAACCATTCTCTCGCGGGCCAGAGGGGAGCAACTAACGTCAACCTTGTCCCTTCGTGAGAGGCGAACTTCTGCAGTACCTTGTTGACAATCTTGAACGGGGGGAATGCATAAAGGTCTAGATGTGACCAATCCAGTAGAAAGGCATCTATATGAACTGCTGCTGGGTCCGGGATTGGTGAGCAATATATTGGGAGCCTCTTGGTCATCGAGGTTGCGAAGAGATCTATGGTAGGCTGGCCCCATGTGGCCCACAGTCTCTTGCACACATCCTTGTGTAGGGTCCATTCTGTTGGAATGATTTGTCCCTTCCGACTGAGGCAATCTGCCATGACATTCAAGTTGCCTTGGATGAACCTCGTTACTAGAGAAAGGTTTAGATCTTTTGACCAGGTGAGGAGGTCCCTTGCGATCTCGTACAACGTCATAGAATGGGTCCCTCCTTGCTTGGAGATGTACGCCAAAGCCGTGGTGTTGTCCGAGTTCACCTCCACCACTTTGCCTTGAAGGAGGGACTTGAAGCTTTTCAAGGCCAGATGAACTGCCAGTAGCTCCTTGCAGTTGATATGTAACGTTCTTTGATGCGAGTTCCAAGTTCCCGAGCATTCCCGACCGTCTAATGTCGCACCCCAGCCCGTGTCCGATGCGTCCGAGAAGAGAACGTGGTTGGGGGTCTGAACAGCCAGGGGCAGACCCTCTCTGAGGCTGATACTGTCCTTCCACCAAGTCAGGGACGACTTCATCTTCTCGGAAATGGGGATCGAGACCGCTTCTAGCGTCCTGTCCTTTTTCCAGTAAACAGCTAGGTGAAATTGAAGGGGACGGAGGTGTAGTCTCCCTAACGAAACGAACTGTTCCAGGGATGATAGCGTCCCTATCAGACTCATCCACTGTCTGACTGAACATCGTTCCTTCTTCAGCATGTTCTGGATGCATACCTGGGCTTGACTTGTTCTGGGGGCCGACGGAAAAGCCCGAAAAGCTTGACTGTGAATCTCCATCCCTAAATACACAATAGTTTGGGATGGGACCAGTTGAGACTTTTCTATATTGACCAGGAGACCCAATTCCTTGATCAGATCTAGAGTCCACTTTAGATTCTCCAGACAGCGACGACTGGAAGAGGCTCTTAGAAGCCAGTCGTCCAAATAGAGGGAAGCTCTGATGTCCGCTAAATGAAGGAATTTGGCTATATTCCTCATCAGCCTCGTAAACACAAGAGGAGCTGTGCTTAGGCCAAAGCACAGGGCTTGAGATTGGTAGACAACCTTTTCGTAAACAAATCTCAGAAAAGGTTGGGAGTCTGGGTGGATGGGGACGTGAAAGTATGCGTCCCTTAGGTCTAAAGAGACCATCCAGTCTTCCTTTCTGACCGCTGCTAGAACAGACTTTGTGGTCTCCATGGCGAACGTCTGCTTTGTGACAAAGACATTCAGCGCACTGACGTCTAGCAACGGCCTCCACCCTCCTGTCTTCTTTACCACTAAGAAGAGACGGTTGTAGAAGCCCGGGGATTGATGGTCCCGGACTTTGACTAACGCTCCCTTTTCTAGTAAGAGAGACACCTCCTGCTTCAAAGCTCGTCTCTTGTCTTCCTCTCTGTACCTGGGAGAGAGATCGATGGGACACGTTGCTAGAGGGGGTTTGCGAACAAACGGGATCTTGTACCCTTCTCTGAGCAGCTTCACAGATTGTGCATCTGCGCCTCTTGCCTCCCAGGTCTGCCAGAAGTTCTTGAGTCTGGCTCCCACTGCTGTCTGAAGAAGGAGGCAGTCAGACTCTGCCTTTAAAGGACTTGGTACCTTTCTTCTTCCCACGTCTCCCTTCGGCACGAGCACCTCCTCTGCTGGAGGCTCTGCCACGAAAGGGCGGAATGAATCTGGACGCTGGAGTGTCCATCCTGGGTCTTGACACGGAAGGCAAAGGGGTGGCTTTGCGGGCAGAGGACGCAACCAGGTCATGGGTGTCCTTCTGAATCAAAGAGGCAGCAATCTCCTTAATCAAGTCCTCTGGAAAAAGGCACTTTGAGAGGGGAGCAAAAAGGAGTTCAGATCTGACATGGTGTTACTCCAGCTGACAGGAAAGAGCAAAGGTTCTCCCGTTTCTTGAGGACCCCGGATACGAACGAAGCCGCAAGTTCACTAGATCCGTCTCGTATGGCCTTGTCCATGCAGGACATTATGAGCAAGGAAGATTCCTTGTCAGACGAGGAGATCTTCCTGCTCAAAGCTCCCAGACACCAGTCCAAAAAATTAAAGACCTCGAAGGCTCTAAACACTCCTTTCAAAAGATGGTCTAAGTCCGTAGGAGACCAGCATATCTTAGAGCGTCTCATGGCTAGCCTGCGGGGAGAGTCTACCAGGCTTGAGAAGTCGCCCTGGGCAGAGGCAGGAACTCCCAAGCCGAGAACTTCTCCCGTGGCATACCAGACGCTCGATCTGGAAGAGAGTCTCGCAGGGGGAAAAGAAAACGCTGTCTTCCCTAGGTCCTTTTTGGACTGCATCCAGTCTCCTAAAACTCGTAAAGCTCTCTTGGACGAGCGGGCGAGGACGAGTTTCGTAAAGGCAGGCGCGGATGACTGCGTACCTGAAGCAAACTCTGATGGAGGGGAGCGTGGGGCCGCAGACACAAACTGGTCCGGATACATCTCTTTGAACAGAGCAAGAACTTTTCTAAAGTCCAAAGAGGGTTGCGTGGTCTTGGGTTCGTCAAGGTCCGTATGTGGGTCATCAATGTGTGCCGCGTCGTCATCATCAGAGAGTCCATCATCTGAGAATTGAGGAGGCAGCGGCAAAGGAGTAGGAATCGGCTGGTCAGCTGAGTCCGGCAGCACGGGTGCACGCGTGACTGAACCGGACGCAACGTCATGGAACTGTTGCCCAGTCTGTGAACTGGCAACAACCATAGCAGCGCGGGGACGCATAGCGTCTACTCCAGACTGTTTAGTCTGATGTGGGCGAGCAGAGGTAACCACAATGGGTTGCGGAGGTTGACGCACCACGTCAAAACAAAACAACTTAGACTGTTGTTGTACCTCGCGAACGTCAACGGAAGGTTCCGTGCGTCGCTGAACGTCAACATGCGGCTGGCAGCGCATGGGTGGCGGGACTCTCTCAGCTGGAGTGCGGCCGAAGGTCGCCTCAGCGTCCACAGGACACACACCCGTGGGTGGTTGTAGGCTAGAGGTTGGTGCAGCGTCAACCTTCTCCGCACGAAAGTCCTGCATCAATGACGTTAACCGAGACTGCATGGTCTGCAGCAAAGACCACTTAGGGTCTACAGGAGCAGGTGCGGCAACAGACGGTGTGACTGCCTGATGCGGTACCGCTTTGCCTCTCTTAGGAGGTGAGCAGTCGTCGGAAGACTGCAGCGAGTCCGAACTGACCCAGTGGCTACAACTGGGCCGTTGGACTTGCGCGGAAGGGACCGACTTGCGCTTAAGAGGCCGCGAGACCTTGGTCCATGGTTTCTTACGAGAAACCTCTTCCGCAGACGAGGAATAAATGGGCTCTCTCGTCTTTGTGTGGGTGGGGCGATCTTGGGTAGATACGCCTGAAACCACGGAGGGAACGTCTGTTCGCTGATTAAAGCCTCTCGAACCCTTTGGTCGTACGACATTGCTTCTCCCCTGGGCTTGGGAGCTTGCAAGAGGTCCCGGACTGGGAGGACGACAGGCACGAACAGACGAACCCTCAAGCGCAACACTATCCACAACACTATCACTCACTTTATCACTACCCACTGCACTCTTACACTTCAGCTTCTTGACGTCTGCCATGAGCTGGTTGCGGTCACTAGCCAAGGACTCGACTCTCTCACCCAGAGCTTGGATGGCACGCATCATATCTGCCATCGAAGGTTCTTGAGTGCTAGAAGGGGGATCAGGAGCAACCACTACAGGGGTAGGAATAGGTTGTGGGGCATGAGGATAGGAAAATTCAACGGAGCGAGACGAACTTCTCCTGACTCTATCTCTCTCTAGCCTACGTGTATATTTAAGGAATTCGATAAAATCGAATTCCGAAAGCCCAACGCATTCCTCACATCGATCTTCCAATTGGCAGGTTTTATCCCGACAATTGGAACAAACGGTGTGAGGATCGATAGAGGCCTTCGGAAGACGCCTTGAACAGTCCCTAGCATTACACTTCCTGAATTTAGGGACTTGAGAAGGGTCAGCCATTTTGAATTAGTCAAAGGGGAATTAAAAAACTATCCAAAGTCATCAACAAATAATCCGATATCAACAAAAGAATGCAAGGATGTATTGAAGATAAAGCCTGCAAAGCGAAAGCTCAAAACTAGAAATGTGTACTTCACCAAAAAGATGTGAAAACCAATCCAGTTAGCAACAGCGAATTTAGTAGGTCTTGCCGGTAGCACGACAGAGAGAAAATTGAGTTCTGTGTTTACATTGAGTACTGAGTACCTGCCCGACAGATGGCGCTGTTGATGTACACCCCCTACCTGCATAGCGATCGCTGGCGGATTTTGAACGTAGAGTTTTCTGTCGAGCAGCAGAGCTGCAGCTTATATAATCACCGGCTAAGTTTAATATTGAAAACTACCCTTTAATGTACAGAACACTTAATGCATGTACTACAGTACCCTAAACTAAAACAGGCACAAATATTAAAGGCGATTTTATATCATGCGTTTCCTAAACACGCCAAAAAGCACGATAAAAAATGGCAACCAATGTTTTGTTTACGTTTCTCTGATCATAATGAAGAAACAAACGCATTTACTGTACACATCTGTGTATAGGTTAGTTTTTGCATCGATTATATTGATTATTCAGTACAGTATGTTGATTTTGTTATTACCAATATGTATATATATATGGGTTATGAAAAAAATCCGCGAAGTGGTGAATCCGCGATGGTCGAACCGCGAAGTAGCGAGGGTTCACTGTACTTCCAAATTTGTCATTTGTTCCTACATGAACACAAAACCTTTGCTCTTTATTATGGAGACTCACCCTTAGGAGGGTAGAAGTTCAAATTCCAACTGGCTGAAAAACTTGACCTGGCATACAGCTTATGAACTCAAAAAAAAGCATGAGAGAGGTAACCTGACACTTCATAAACTCTCAGTCTGGTAAAGCTGGAGAGTTTGACAGCCTGAGGAAATCCTGGTGAATGAATGAAAACAAGCACTGTGACTTGGCTAGGTAAGAGTTAAGAGTAATATTAACCACTTTCAAGCTTAAACCTGGACAACCGCTGGTGTTATGGGGTCCTTTGACTGGCCAGATAGTACTACATTGGATCCTTCTCTCTGGTTACGGTTCATTTTCCTTTTGCCTACACATACACTGGATAGTCTGGCTTATTCTTTACATATTCTCCTTTGTCCTCATACACCTGACAACACTGAGATTACCAAACAATTCTTCTTCACAAAAGGGGTTAACTACTGCACTGTAATTGTTCAGTGGCCACTTTTTTCTTGGTAAGGGTAGAAGAGACTCTTTAGCAATGGTAAGCAGCTCTTTTAGAAGGACACTCCAAAATCAAATCATTGTTCTCCAGTCTTAGGTAGTGCCATAGTCTCTGTACCATGGTCTTCCACTGTCCTGGTTAGAGTTCTTTTGCTTGAGGGTACACTCGGACACACTATTCTATCTTATTTGTCTTCCTCTTGTTTTGTTAAAGTTTTTATGGTTCATATAGGAAATATTAATTTTAATATTACTGTTCTCAAAATATTTTATTTTTCCTTGTTTCCTTTCCTCACTGGGCTATTTTCCCTGTTGGAGCCCCTGGGCTTATAGCATCCTGCTTTTCCAACTAGGGTTGTAGCTTAGCAAGTAATAATAATAATAATAATAAAAAGGCCAACTCCCCCTCGCAGGGATATTGGGGACATAAAATATATGCAATATTTTAGGCCACACAAGTAAAAATGGTTCTTACCCACAGTCAGATGTAAGCCAGCCTACAGTCATCCGAATGCTGTGCCCCAAGAGAGAGGAAGATGAAGGAAGAAAAGGACCAGTCATTCTGTTCAGTCATCCCAGATTGATACTGGGTATAATCCACCCTTGACCATCTGCTACCAATCCTGCAAGGGAGCTGATGTAGCTAAACCACTTGTTGAGCAGCCACCACAGGTCCCAGAGTAAATGTATCCAAATTCTTGTGGGTTACATCATGCAAGTAATGAGCAGTAAATGGACGTTATGGGAGGAACTCACCAAAGGAGAACCTCTGGTCTTCGCTTGTTTGACTTGTATGAAGGCCTCTCGTACTTTCGAATTCTTGGGGACCGTCTTCGTATCCTTAGGCTACCAACGGGACAGCAAATACTCCTGCAGTAAGGAAAGTCTGAAGGGTGCCTGTCACCCCGTAGGGGCCTGAACCTCACTTGCCTGAGGCTCAATCTCCTCCGGGGGTGGTCTGATAGGAGATCGTAGTTCGGGAGGAGCTACCTCGATAGGAGAAAGCCTGAAGTACGATACCAGCGAGATCTTTCTAAGAGAACCTAGTTCCCTACTCACTCGAGGATGAAGAAGGTCTGCGTGTGGAGCAATCTGTTTCGGCATCCTCCTCCTCTGCTTTGCCGTAATGACAGGTGTCGGCTAGATAGTATTAAAGTCCGAGGACTTGGGCACCCCTAGTGCCAACTCTCAGTCTGCCAAAGGGAGAGAGGGGCATCAGTGGAACAGGATTCCCAGCAGAAGGTGGTCTCGTCCTATAGTCAGACGGCAAAACAGAAGAAGAGGAGGAAGCAGGCCTTTCCAGTGGGATGACCAGAGTAGAAGCATCCACAGGCCTCTGTCTAGGAGGAATCTGAGCTGGTTGAGGCTCAATTGCCAACTTTAATGCCTTGATCAAGATATCGAACCAAGAAGGTTGTTCGCCAACAGTAGATATGTCCAGGATTTCCTTAAGGAGACCAGTAGGTGTAGAGCACTTCCTTGCACGGGGCTGCCTTGGAACTTGGAACTGTGGAAAAGAAGGGATGGGAACAGTCACTGGAGAGAGTCATGAAGGTCAGTGACACACCGAAGAGCATCATGAAGAAAAGTGACACACTGGAAAGCATCGTGAAGACAAGTGACGTGTTGGAGAGCGTAGTGAAAACGAGTGACTCCCTGGAGAGCGTCGTGAAGACGAGAGATGCGCTGAAAACATAGCGATGGCGAGTGACGCGTGGGAGATTGATGAGGTGATCGACGAGTTGGCGAGCGACGCGCAGGAAACCATCGCATGGAAGAGTGAAGGTGATCAGCGCGGTGAGATAAGGAGTGGACAACAGGATCCATCTGGGCACCACATTGAAGGAACTCAAGAAGGACTTCCCTGGAAGGAGGTCCATCTACGCCCAATGACGACCAAGCCTGCAGTACATCTGAAAGCAAAAATGATTCTCCCGAGGATGGGGGCAAAGGTGCTTCACTAAGGGAAGCAACAATGCCTCTGTTGCCCCGAGGTTACCATGGGCTAAATCAGTCCATGCTCCTACTCAACCAGCCTTTGTAAGAGTTGGACAGAGGAGCAGCTTCGGGACTAGGTGGGGGGGGGGAGAAAGAAGAAGTCTGAGGTCTCTTTGCCTTCGAGGAAGACCCCAAAGGTAAAGGGTTTCTCTTAGACTTCTTACGCGTACGCCTAACCCTCTCCCACTGGGAAGCAGACCACTCCCTATACTCATTGATGCCCTCTGCAGGTTGGGCACAAGGAGTCAGTCTCAACCGAGGACATGAAGGTGGCGCAAGCCCGCCTTTCAGGTCCTGGACATACACACATGAGAAGTGTCAAGGGAGACACCCATCCATCCATATACCAAGGCACTGCCCCCAATTTTGGGGGGTAACCGACACCATCAATGAAACAAAACAAAAAGGGGACCTCTACTCTTTATGTTCCTTCAGCCTAATCAGGGACTCAACCGAGTTCAGCTGGTACTGCTAGGGTGCCACAGCCCAACCTCCCACATTTCCACCACAGATGAAGCTTCATAATGCTGACTCCCCTACTGCTGCTACCTCCGCGGTCATCTAAGGCACCGGAGGAAGCAGCAGGGCCTACTGGAACTGCGTCACAATCGCTCGCCATTCATTCCTATTTCTAGCACGCTCTCTTGCCTCTCTCACATCTATCCTCCTATCACCCAGAGCTTTCTTCACACCATCCATCCACCCAAACCTTGGCCTTCCTCTTGTACTTCTCCCATCAACTCTTGCATTCATCACCTTCTTTAGCAGACAACCATTTTCCATTCTCTCAACATGGCCAAACCACCTCAACACATTCATATCCACTCTAGCCGCTAACTCATTTCTTACACCCGTTCTCTCCCTCACCACTTCGTTCCTAACCCTATCTACTCGAGATACACCAGCCATACTCCTTAGACACTTCATCTCAAACACATTCAATTTCTGTCTCTCCATCACTTTCATTCCCCACAACTCCGATCCATACATCACAGTTGGTACTATCACTTTCTCATATAGAACTCTCTTTACATTCATGCCCAACCCTCTGTTTTTTACTACTCCCTTAACTGCCCCCAACACTTTGCAACTTTCATTCACTCTCTGACGTACATCTGCTTCCACTCCACCATTTGCTGCAACAATAGACCCCAAGTACTTAAACTGATCCACCTCCTCAAGTAACTCTCCATTCAACATGACATTCAACCTTGCACCACCTTCCCTTCTCGTACATCTCATAACCTTACTCTTACCCACATTAACTCTCAACTTCCTTCTCTCACACACCTTTCCAAATTCTGTCACTAGTCGGTCAAGCTTCTCTTCTGTGTCTGCTACCAGTACAGTATCATCCGCAAACAACAACCGATTTACCTCCCATTCATGGTCATTCTCGCCTACCAGTTTTAATCCTCGTCCAAGCACTCGAGCATTCACCTCTCTCACCACTCCATCAACATACAAGTTAAACAACCACGGCGACATCACACATCCCTGTCTCAGCCCCACTCTCACCGGAAACCAATCACTCACTTCATTTCCTATTCTAACACATGCTTTACTACCTTTGTAGAAACTTTTCACTGCTTGCAACAACCTTCCACCAACTCCATATAACCTCATCACATTCCACATTGCTTCCCTATCAACTCTATCATATGCTTTCTCCAGATCCATAAACGTAACATACACCTCCTTACCTTTTGCTAAATATTTCTCGCATATCTGCCTAACTATAAAAATCTGATTCATACAACCCCTACCTCTTCTAAAACCACCCTGTACTTCCAAGATTGCATTCTCTGTTTTATCCTTAATCCTATTAATCAATACTCTACCATACACTTTTCCAACTACACTCAACATGTTATTTTCATTAGTAAAATAAATTTTTGAATATACTTACCCGATAATCATGTAGCTGTCAACTCCGTTGCCCGACAGAATTCTACGGAAGGGATACGCCAGCGATCGCTATACAAGAGGGGGGTGTACTCACCAGCGCCACCTGTGGCCAGGTACTGCAGTACTTCTTGTTGACACCACCTCAATTTTTCCTCGGTCCACTGGTTCTCTATGGGGAGGAAGGGTGGGTCAATTAAATCATGATTATCGGGTAAGTATATTCAAAAATTTATTTTACTAATGAAAATAACATTTTTCAATATTAATCTTACCCGATAATCATGTAGCTGATTCACACCCAGGGAGGTGGGTGAAAACCAGTGTACATGTATATCAAGAAGCTAAGTATCCCGTATTTCATATTATCAGTTATTCAAAATAACGATGAAATTATAAGTACCTGGTGAGGAAGTCGACTTGAACCATTACTCTGCCTTTAATAAGTTCGTCTTCCTTACTGAGCGCAGCGTTCCTCTTAGGAGGCTGAACAACTCTAAGGTGCTGAAGTATCAAGGGCTGCAACCCATACTAAAGGACCTCTACACAACCTCTAACCTAGGCGCTTCTCAAGAACGAATTGACCACCCGCCAAATCAACTAGGATGCGGAAGGCTTCTTAGCCTACCGTAACAACCCAAAAACAACAATAAAAGCATTCAAGAGAAAGGTTAAAAAAGGTTATGGGATTAAGGGAATGTAGTGGCTGAGCCCTCACCTACTACTGCACTCGCTGCTACGAATGGTCCCAGGGTGTAGCAGTTCTCGTAAAGAGACTGGACATCTTTGAGATAAAATGATGCAAACACTGACTTGCTCCTCCAATAGGTTGCATCCATAATACTCTGCAGAGAACGGTTCTGTTTGAAGGCCATCGAAGTAGCTACAGCTCTCACTTTGTGGGTCCTTACCTTCAGCAAAGCGAGGTCTTCATCCTTCATGTGAGAATGAGCTTCTCTAATCAGAAGCCTTATGTAATACGAAACTGCGTTTTTGGACATAGGCATCGAAGGTTTCTTGATGGCACACCATAAGGCTTCTGATTGTCCTCGTATAGGTTTTGACCTTTTAAGATAATACTTTAGAGCTCTGACAGGGCAAAGAACTCTCTCTAGCTCGTTACCCACCATGTTGGAGAGGCTAGGAATTTCGAACGATCTAGGCCAAGGACGTGAAGGAAGTTCATTTTTTGCCAAAAACCCGAGCTGTAAGGAACATGTTGCTGTTTCGGATGTGAATCCTATGTTCCTGCTGAAGGCGTGAACCTCACTAACTCTTTTGGCTGTTGCAAGGCAGACGAGGAAAAGAGTTTTGAGAGTAAGGTCTTTGAAAGAGGCTGACTGGAGAGGTTCAAATCTAGGAGACATCAGGAACCTTAAGACTACGTCTAGATTCCAGCCTGGAGTGGACAAGCGACGTTCTTTAGAGGTCTCGAAAGACTTAAGGATGTCCTGTAGATCCTTGTTGGAAGAAAGATCCAAGCCTCTGTGGCGGAAAACTGATGCCAACATACTTCTGTACCCTTTGATCGTAGGAGCCGAAAGAGATCTAACATTCCTAAGATGTAACAGGAAGTCAGCAACTTGGGTTACAGAGGTATTGGTAGAGGAAACTGCATTGGCTCTGCACCAGCTTCGGAAGACTTCCCACTTGGATTGATAGACTCTACGAGTGGAAATCCTCCTTGCTCTGGCTGCCTCCTTCGAAAAGCCTCTAGCTCTAGAGAGTCTTTCGATAGTCTGAAGGCAGTCAGACGAAGAGCGTGGAGGCTTGGGTGTACCTTCTTTACGTGAGGTTGACGTAGAAGGTCCACTCTTAGAGGGAGAGTCCTGGGAACGTCGACCAGCCATTGCAGTACCTCTGTGAACCATTCTCTTGCAGGCCAAAGGGGAGCAACCAACGTCAGCCGTGTCCCTTCGTGGGAGACGAACTTCTGGATGACTCTGTTGATGATCTTGAACGGCGGGAATGCATAAAGATCGAGATGGGACCAATCCAGCAGAAAAGCATCCACGTGAACTGCTGCCGGGTCTGGAATTGGGGAACAGTACAATGGGAGCCTCTTGGTCATGGAGGTGGCGAACAGATCTATCGTTGGCTGACCCCACAAGGTCCAAAGTCTGTTGCACACGTCCTTGTGAAGGGTCCATTCTGTGGGGATGACCTGACCCTTCCTGCTGAGGCGATCTGCCGAGACGTTCATATTGCCCTGAATGAATCTCGTTACCAGCTTGAGGTTTAGACTTCTTGACCAAATGAGGAGGTCCCTTGCGATCTCGTATAGCTTCTTCGAATGAGTCCCTCCCTGCTTGGAGATGTATGCCAAGGCTGTGGTGTTGTCGGAGTTCACCTCCACCACCTTGTTTAGCAGGAGGGACTTGAAGTTCATTAAGGCCAGATGTACTGCCAACAACTCCTTGCAATTGATGTGAAGCGTTTCCTGTTCCTTGTTCCATGTCCCCGAGCATTCCTGTCCGTCCAAGGTCGCGCCCCAGCCCGAGTCTGATGCGTCCGAATAGAGATGAAGATTGGGGGTCTGAACAGCTAACGAGAGACCCTCCTTGAGAAGGATGTTGCTCTTCCACCACATGAGAGTAGTCTTCATCTCTTTGGTAACAGGAATAGAGACCGCTTCGAGCGTCAAATCCTTGTCCCAGTGAGCTGCTAGATGGAATTGAAGGGGGCGGAGGTGGAGTCTCCCTAACTCGGTGAACAGTGCTAACGATGACAGGGTCCCTGTTAGACTCATCCACTGTCTCACCGAGCATCTGTTCCTCTTCAGCATGCTCAGAATGCACTCTAGGGCTTGGTTGATTCTTGGGGCCGACGGAAAAGCCCGAAAAGCTTGACTCCGAATCTCCATTCCCAGGTAAACAATGGTTTGGGAAGGAATAAGCTGGGACTTTTCTAAGTTGACCAAAAGACCCAGTTCCTTGGTCAAGTCCAAAGTCCAATTGAGACTCTCCAGACAGCGACGACTTGTGGGGGCTCTTAACAGCCAGTCGTCTAAATAAAGGGAGGCTCTGATGTCCGCCAAGTGGAGGAATTTCGCCAGATTCCTCATCAGTCGCGTGAACACCATAGGTGCCGTGCTTAGGCCAAAACACAGGGCTTGGAATTGGTACACAACCTTTCCAAAAACGAATCTCAGAAAAGGTTGGGAGTCTGGATGAATGGGGACGTGAAAGTAAGCGTCTTTCAGATCCAACGAGACCATCCAGTCCTCCTGCCTGACCGCTGCTAGGACCGACTTGGTCGTCTCCATAGTGAACGTCTGCTTGGTGACATAAGCATTGAGCGCACTGACGTCCAGCACCGGTCTCCAACCTCCTGTCTTCTTGGCCACCAGAAAGAGACGGTTGTAGAAGCCCGGGGATTGATGATCCCGGACTATCACCACTGCCTCCTTCTGTAACAGAAGCGACACCTCTTGATGTAACGCTAGCCTCTTGTCCTTTTCCTTGTAGTTGGGAGAGAGGTTGATGGGAGAAGTGGTCAGAGGGGGATTGCGGCAGAATGGTATCTTGTAACCCTCCCTTAGCCACTTGACAGACTGGGCGTCTGCACCTCTTCTTTCCCAAGCTTGCCAGAAGATCTTGAGTCTGGCTCCTACAGCTGTCTGGAGAGGAGGAGAGTCAGTGTTTGCCTTTCGAAGACTTGATACCTTTCTTGGACCTGCCCCTGTGACCGTCTGGACGGGTACCTCCTCGGCTGGGGGCTCTGCCACGAAAGGGCAGAATAAATCTAGTAGCAGGAGTATCAGCCACTGGGGTGCGGTAAGTTCTAGGAACTGAAGGAGCAATCTTAGCCTTCCGTGCTGAAGAGGCCACAAGATCATGCGTGTCCTTCTGAATGAGAGCCGCAGACAATTCCTTGATAAGATCCTCAGGAAACAGGAACTTAGAAAGAGGAGCAAAAAGTAACTGCGCCCTTTGGCAAGAGGTGATACCAGTGGAAAGGAAGGAGCAAAGCTGTTCCCTTTTCTTGAGGACTCCCGATACAAACATAGAGGCAAGTTCGCCGGAACCATCGCGAATTGCTTTGTCCATACAGGACATGATCAACATGGCCGAGTCTCTGTCAGATGGGGCAGTCTTCTTGCTCAAGGCCCCCAGGCACCAATCGAGAAAATTAAAAATTTCAAAGGCGCGAAAGACTCCCTTCAAGAAGTGGTCCAGGTCAGAAAAGGTCCAGCAGACCTTAGAGCGTCTCATAGCTGACCTTCGTGGAGAGTCAACCAAACTTGAGAAGTCAGCCTGGGCAGAGGCAGGGACCCCCAAGCCTGGTTCCTCTCCTGTGGCATACCAGACGCCCGCCTTAGACGTCAGCTTAGGAGGTGGAAACATAAAAGACGTCTTTCCCAGTTGCTGCTTGGACTGCAACCAATCCCCTAACATTCTCAAAGCTCTCTTTGAAGATCTAGCGAAGACGAGCTTAGTGTAGGCAGACTTAACAGGTTGCATGCCTAGAGAGAACTCGGATGGAGGAGAGCGAGGGGTAGCAGACACAAAGTGATCCGGGTAAAGTTCTCTGAACAGAGCCAGAACCTTGCGAAAGTCGATGGAGGGTGGCAATGACTTGGGTTCCTCCACGTCAGATGAAGGATCATCCAGGTGAGCAGCTTCATCCTCAGAAACCTCATCACCTGAGGGTTGAGAAGCGAGAGGTAAAGTTAAAGCGGTCTGCTGAATGGCTGAATCCTGAAGAGCGGGTGCATGCGCACTTGCGGATTCATCCTCAAGTCTTTGTTGAAGAGGATGAGGGCTGGTAATGACAAAGTCCTGAGGCTGGGATGAAGGAGGTTCTGCGGAGGTCTGAGGAGCAAGCGTGGTGAGAGGCGACTGTAGTAAAGCATGAGGCTCATGCTGCATAGACTGCGGTTCAAGTTGAATGGGAAGAGGCTCAAGCTGAGGAGAAAGTGGCAGATGCATGCGTTGAGGTGGCTGACTCATAGCATGAGGTTCCTGCCTCAAGAGTTGCGCTTGCTTCAAGGGTTGAGGTGGCTGCGCAGAGAGAGGCTCTTGCCTCACGAGTTGAGGTTCTTGAGGTGCTTGCCTCGAGAGTTGAGGTTCTCGCCTCGAGGAAAGTGGAGGTGGCTGCTGCGAGAGTTGAGGTGGCTGCTTCAAGGATGGTAGAGGTTGTCGTACCTCAAGAGGTTGCTGCCTCGAGGATGGAGGTAATGCAAGATACTCCTGCCTCAAGGGTAGAGGAGGTTGTAAAGCATAAGGTTCCTGTCCCCATTGTTGAGGAGGTTGCTGCGTGGTAAGAGGCTCCTGCCTCAAAGAAAGTGGAGGTTGCTGCACAGCGCTGGTATCTGGCAACTCCCAACGCGGCAGCTCACGCATGGAGGTAGCTTGAGGAACCTCAACCTCATACGTCTGGCAGATTGTACTGCGCTGAGGAGGAGGAGCGCTCGCAGGAGGAGGTGTATTAACCTTCTCTGCCTGAAACTCCCGCATCAACACCGCAAGCTGCGACTGCATAGTCTGCAGCAAAGCCATCTTAGGATCAACAGAAGTTGAGGTCTGTTGAGGCATAGCTTTAACAGAAGTTGAGGTCTGTTGAGGCAGCACCTTGCCTCTCTTAGGAGGCGTGCAGTCACCTGATGACTGCGGCGAGTCCGAGCTATCCCAATGGCTACACCCTGGCTGTTGGACTCGCGCGGTCTGGACTTTACGCTTAAGAGGTCTTGAGGCCTGAGTCCAGCGTTTTCTCCCCGAAAAATCTTCTGCAGACGAGGATCTTAAGGGCTCAATCGTCTGAGAGTGGAAGTGACGATCTCTATAAGATACGCCCGCAACCACTGAGGATACTACTGTGCGCCGATCAAGGCCTGCCGAACCCTTTTGCCCTTCGACATTGCTTCTCCCCTGGGCTTGGGAGCTTGCAAGAGGTCCCGGACTGGGAGGACGACTGGCACGCACAGAAGTATCCTCACGCGCAACACTGACACTAGCACTAGGCACAGCACTGGCACTACCACTTCCCACTGCACTTTTCACTTTAAGTTCCTTGACGTCTGCCAAAAGGAACTTGTGGTCACTCACTACCGACTCCACTTTATCACCTAAAGCCTGAATAGCACGTAAAACATCTGACATATCAGGCTGAGCACTAATAGTAGGTTCGGGGGTAGCCACTACAGGGTGAGGAAAAGGTTGAGGATCATGGGGGGAGGAATAAAGTAAAGAGCGAGCCGAACTCCTCCTAACTCTCTCTCTCTCTAACTTAGTGGTATACTTAAGGAATCGAATAAAATCAAGTTCCGAAAGTCCGGCACATTCCTCACATCGATCTTCCAACTGACAGGATTTTCCCCTACAGTCGGAACAAACGGTGTGAGGATCAACCGAGGCCTTCGGAAGCCGCCTAATACAAGTCCTACATCGTCTTTGGGGAGGAGCTTGAGAATGGTCGGACATCTTGAATCAGAGAACAGTCAAGGGGGATTCCAAATTAAAGCTAAAGATCGTTAAACCATAAATCAAAATTAATCCAAAAGCTATCTAAGCTAAGGGAAAAGCTTCCTGTATAGCGAAAGCTGAAATCTCAGAGCAATACTTCACCAAAACCGTGAACAAAGACTCCAAAATTATAAGCGTATCCATGTAGGTCTTGCCGGAAGCACGACAGAGGAAAAATTGAGGTGGTGTCAACAAGAAGTACTGCAGTACCTGGCCACAGGTGGCGCTGGTGAGTACACCCCCCTCTTGTATAGCGATCGCTGGCGTATCCCTTCCGTAGAATTCTGTCAGGCAACGGAGTTGACAGCTACATGATTATCGGGTAAGATTAATATTGAAAAAAACTAATTCCTCTTGAATTACAACACTCATGCACATCTCCCTTACCCTTATATAGTGGTACAATACATGCACAAACCCAATCTACTGGTACCATTGACAACACAAAACACATATTAAACAATCTCACCAACCATTCAAGTACTGTCACACCCCCTTCCTTCAACATCTCAGCTTTCACACCATCCATACCAGATGCTTTTTCTACTCTCGTTTCATCTAGTGCTCTCCTCACTTCATCTATTGTAAGCTCTCTCTCATTCTCATCTCCCATCACTGGCACCTCAACACCTGGAACAGCAATTATATCTGCCTCCCTATTATCCTCAACATTCAGCAAACTTTCAAAATATTCCGCCCACCTTTTCCTTGCCTCCTCTCCTTTTAACAACCTTCCATTTCCATCTTTCACTGTCTCTTCAATTCTTGCGCCATCCTTCCTTACTCTCTTCACTTCTTTCCAAAATTTCTTCTTATTCTCTTCATATGACTGACCCAATCCCTGACCCCACCTCAGGTCAGCTGCCCTCTTTGCCTCACGTACCTTGCGCTTTACTTCCACATTTTTCTCTCTATATTTTTCATACTTCTCTATACTATTACTCTGCAGCCATTCTTCAAAAGCCCTCTTTTTCTCTTCCACTTTTACCTTCACTCCTTCATTCCACCATTCACTGCCCTTCCTCATGCTGCCTCCAACAACCTTCTTGCCACATACATCCCTTGCAATCCCAACAAAATTTTCTTTTACTAACTTCCACTCCTCCTCTAAATTACCAGTTTCTCTTACTCTCACCTCGTCATATGCCATTTTCAACCTTTCCTGATATTTACTTTTTACCCCCGGTTTTATTAGCTCTTCAATCCTCACTACCTCCCTTTTACATCCACCTACTCTATTCCCCCACTCTTTTGCTACAACTAATTTTCCTTCCACCAAAAAATGATCAGACATACCGTTAGCCATACCCCTAAACACGTGCACGTCTTTCAATCTTCCAAACATTCTTTTAGTTATCAACACATAATCCATTAATGCCCTTTCTACTACTCTTCCATTTGCCACTCTTACCCATGTATACTTATTTTTATCTTTCTTTTTAAAGAAGCTAGCACTTATTACCATCTCTTGTTCAACACACATGTCTACCAGTCTCTCACCACTCTCATTTTCACCTGGTACGCCATACTTCCCAATGACACCTTCTACCTCTCCAGCGCCCACTCTAGCATTTAAGTCACCCATAACAACTACATAATTCCTTCTACCCAGTCCTTCTACACACCTAGTTAATTCATTCCAGAACTCATTTCGCTCTTCTTCACTTTTCTCACTACCTGGCCCATACGCACTGACAAACGCCCAACATTCCCTACCCAACCTAACCCTTACCCACATTAACCTAGATGATATCTCCTTCCATTCCACTACTTTACCTGTCATCCATTCACTCAGCAATAACGCCACACCCTCTCTCGCTCTTCCCCTTTCAATCCCAGACACTCTACCAGACATTTCACCAAACATCACTTCACCTTTTCCTTTCATCTGTGTCTCACACAAGGCCAATACATCCATCCTTCTACTTCTAAACATACTTCCAATCTCACATCTTTTACTCTCTATCGTACTACATCCACGCACATTCAAACACCCCAAAACTAGAGTGCGGGGAGCAGTCACTCTCCCCCCAGCTCCATCTCCTTGTCGATGTCTCGCAGGAATTTTATACAGGAGAGGGGGTTCCCAGCCCCCTCGTCCCGTCCCTTTTAGTCGCCTCTTACGACACGCAGGGATAACGTTGGAGCTATTCTAATTTTTATATGCCCCCGCGGCCACAGGGGGCAAGGGAGAGACACACCTGAAAAAGAAAAATAATTATGGAAAGCAATGGTCTGCATGGGCAAGTCTTAGCAGGATCAGAGAGTGGACAAGTCCGTTCTCTCCAGTGGCAAAAGAAAAAGTGGTGAGATATCACTGATATGTGAGTGAGTAGAGGATACCTGGTAACCCCGGATACCCCCTCCTCCCTCCCACTAACTAGCAGTTGGATGGTTGCCACCTCACTTTTTAGTCTAACGGCTAGTCTTCCAGTTTTGCCAAAAGATAATCCCTATTAAATAGCGTTTGGTTTGTAAGTGTTGGAACAAATATGAAGTGTCTATTCCACTGCAGTTACCTAATTACCAGTTATTCAAACAAGTCTTACTTCTCTCGGAATTTTGAAAAAGGTATACACTTTCTCACGACGTGCTGTATACCTCTCCTCATCATTTTCGAGCAGGTATCCTCTCCTTAGTTCAGACTTCAAATAGTCTTGAAAGGACAAACCTGAAAAATAGAAACAAATCACTTGTGGGCAATCATTTTGTTTATAGTAACATACAAATATTCAAATTCTCTAACAAAATCTTAAATAACTTAGATGTACCATGAATAAACAACTTCTTTTACTTTTAATATACAGTAATACACAATACAGTGGGTTATTAATTGAATATAAACTTGTCTATATTGTAGTTTATAATAGTCTTAAATCATCTTCTCAGAAGGCTATCCTTCACTAAAGGAAAACTCTCTTACTGATTACAGTACATTAAAAATAACATAACAGCACAGTATTATCTTGGTGAGCTGAAGCAGATAAAACTAGGAAATTTTTTCCTTTATGAATAATATAAAATATCTTAAATTGTATATGTATATCTCCAGTATACAAACCTCTTTTATTAACAAATCTTAATTTCTTTTTAAGGGGGTGCTCATGTCAGAACTCTTTAGTATTATTTTCCATTTAAATGTTTTAAAGGCCCCTCATGAATGGCAGAGGCAAGGGACAGTGACACTGCCCTATCAAGCAGGACAATGCCCTAGAGACTGACCATATTACATATGATCAGCGCCCAAGCCACCTCTCCATTCAAGCTAGGAACAAGGATGGCAAGGCAATAGCTGCTGATGGCTTGGCAGATAGACCTATGGGCTCCCCCAACTCCCAATCCTTACTACACAAGGATGGTGAGGTTGCAGCGACCAGAGGAACTTAACGAGTTTTAGCATGACTCAAACCCCAGTCTGGCCATCACCAAGCAAGGACGCTACCACCACAAATATAAAGGTGTCTTAAGAAAAATCTTCAAGGATCTTAAGTTTTTCAAATCACCTAGGCCCTAAAAGAGGCTTCCAGTATCAAAGGAAAGGCAAGATGAGCTCTGTGTGTGTGTGTGTGTGTGTGTGTGTGTGTGTGTGTGTGTGTGTGTGTGGGAATTTGGTCAAGAACCTGTTAGATTGGTTTGGAATGTTATAGCTAACAAGTGATCCGGAACTGAAATAAAGTAATAAAAGTTATAGGACAATCATGATGGAATCATTAAAATTTAAATTTCCCCTACCCCTAATAGGTCCACTGTTAAGTAAATACTTGAGCACAATTTCCTCCTTAAGATGCTAACTGTAAAGCAAAAATAATACCTTGACCTCATGGACACTGATCTTAGCAAAGACAGTCCTCTTACAATCCCAAGTTAACCCCCGAAAAAATGTCTCAATTATAAAGGATGCTGTTCCAAAATATGGTTAGATAAACACTGTTCCTAAATATGGTTAGACATAGTCCTCATAAGTGAAACTTCTGGAAAACTTTCCATTTTAACTTAAAATGACAAATTTTAAAAGGAATTTGTATTTTTCCTACCCATCAATCCTGAATACTTTAATAATAATAATAATAATAATAATAATAATAATAATAATAATAATAATAATTCCTGTTGTTATTACTAGCAAAGTAAAAACCCTAGAAAAGGCAGGATGCTATAAGCACAAGGGCTCTAACAGAAAAATATCCTAGTGAGGAAAGAAAATAAGGAAATAAATAAACTTTATGCGAAGTAATGAATAAGTAAAATAAAATACTTTAAGAACAGTAATAACATTTAAACTTCATGCGAAGTAATGAATAAGTAAAATAAAATACTTTAAGAACAGTAGTAACATTAAAACGTATCTTTCATATATAAACTATGAAAATTACGAGTTTGAAAGTAATTGGTATTTTTCCTAACAAACAAACCTGGAGCTATTTATTGACATATCCTTTCGGCAAAGCTGAAAGACGAGCCAAGCTTAATCTAAGTGAGGAATAACCACCCAACCCGCTAGTTAGTGGGAGGTGGGGGGGAGCCAGCTACCATGCTCACTCACACACCTGGGCTCAGCAACCATTTTGCTTTCTGGCAGGACTTCTTGGGGGACATAGCTATCGGGCCAATTTGTATTAATAGCTCCAGGTTTGTATGTTAGGAAAAATACAAATTACTTTTAAATTTGTAATTTGTTCCAACACAAATACAAACCATTCGCTATTTATAGGGATGGCTTACCTCTTAGGAGGAAGGAAGTCCTCGCCAACTGGCTTTTGGCATTTGACTCGGGGTTCTCTCTCCTTCAAAATGAGACCAAAGGTAGTAGGAACCCTGCTCACGTTAAAATAGTTGTGCTTCGCACAATTAGCAGCCTGCAGAAGCTGTGTTTGTGATACTAGCAATGTGGCTGGTCTTAGTAAAAAGGATCTAGTCATAGGAATCTGAGAGTACTGAGACTTGGCCCAATAGCCCCCCTCGCAAGAGGTATTGGGGACGCAACAAGTATTACAGTATTTCTATACTTGGGTTACAAATGAGAATTGGATCTTACCTGCAGAGAGGCGAGGTCAGCTGTACTGAGTACTGCGGAGCTGAATCCCCAGAGGGGGAGAAGGTGAAGGAAAGGAAGAAGCCCGTCATTCTACTCCTTCACCCAAGACTAACCCAGGTAACCTCAGCCTTCAACCCTCTGCTACTTGTCCATCAAGGAGCTTGAGGTGCTTTAGACCACTCATTGTGCAGCCACCACAGGACCAATGGAAAATGTATCCATGTTCCTGTGGGTTACGTCTTTCCAATAGGGGGTGGTGAAGGTTGTTTGACACTTCCACACGCCCACGTGTAGTACCTGCGTCAAAGAGTAGTTTTTCTTGAAATGCCAGGGACGTTGCAATGCCCCTGACGTCATGAGCTCTGGGTCGCTTTTGTGGAGGAGGGTCAGGATTAAACGCAAAGTCAATGACATCGGGGATCCAAGAGGAAATTGTATTACTTGTGACCCTCCTTTTGACCTTCCCCATGCTGACAAACAGTACTGACACACAGGGGCTAGCTGCTGCTGTTCTTTTAAGGTAACACCTTAGACTCCTTACTTGGCAAAGTACCAGTTGGTCTGGGTCTTCAGTTGCAGAACGGAGACTATCCAGAATGGGCCGAATCTAGGATCCAACACAAAAAGGATTTTGAGTCTTAGCAATGAACTCGGGGACAAAGCTGAGTACTGTATTACTTCTACCCACCTCCTTGAGTGGGAGACGTCATAAGATAGACCATGCAGCTCACTGACTCTCTCAGCCGAAGCCAAAGCGAGTAGGAGCATCATCTTCAGGGTAAGGTGGCGATCTGTTGCATTGCATAATGGTTTGTAGAGGAACCCTTCAGAGACTGAAGGACCTGAACTATGTTTCAAGGAAGAGGTCTAACTTCCAACTGGGGACGAGTAATCTCATAACTCTGTTTAAGTAAGAAAAGTTCCGAGGAGGAAATATCTACTCCTTTCGGTTTAAAGGCGAGACTCAAGGCCGAGCGGTTATTTCTCGCATCTTATTTTTTACTAAATTATCCCAATGCTGTTGCCAATTATTAGAAATCAAATTCTTAATGTTGGGTAAACAATCATTACAAAGAATGGGATACCTTCTTGGTTGCAACTCAGCTGCAGCATTCGTTGCCAGTAAATCTGCCTTCTTGTTTCCAGACACACCTACTTGTGCTGGAACCCAACAAAAATGTTATTTTCATTAGTAAAATAAATTTTTGAATATACTTACCCGGTGATCATATAGCTGTCAGCTCTGCTGCCCGACAGAAAAAACTAAGGACAAAATACGCCAGCGATCGCTATACAGGTGGGGGTGTACATCATCAGCGCCATCTGTCGAGCAGGTACTAAGTACTCCAATGTCAACAAAGAACCAATTTTCTCCTCGGTCCACTGGGTCTCTATTGGGGAGGAAGGGAGGGTCCTTTAATCTATGATCACCGGGTAAGTATATTCAAAAATTTATTTTACTAATGAAAATAACATTTTTCAATATTAAACTTACCCGGTGATCATATAGCTGATTCACACCCAGGGGGTGGGTAGAGACCAGCAATATATGTTAACATTAAGAGCTAAGTATTTTGTATTTCATTTTAGCAGTTATTCAAAATAACAAACATAAAATTAATAAGTACCTGGTAAGGAAGTCGACTTGAACAATTACTCTGCCTTTTTAAGTACATCTTCCTTACTGAGCCTCGCGATCCTCATAGGATGCTGAACGACTCCTAGGAGCTGAAGTATGAAGGGTTGCAACCCATACTAAAGGACCTCATCAAAACCTCTAATCTAGGCGCTTCTCAAGAAAAGAATTTGACCACCCGCCAAATCAACCAGGATGCGAAAGGCTTCTTAGCCTTCCGTACAACCCAAAAAACAACAATAAAAACATTTCAAGAGAAAGATTAAAAAGGTTATGGGATTATGGGAATGTAGTGGTTGAGCCCTCACCCACTACTGCACTCGCTGCTACGAATGGTCCCAGGGTGTAGCAGTTCTCGTAAAGAGACTGGACATCTTTAAGGTAAAATGATGCGAACACTGACTTGCTTCTCCAATAGGTTGCATCCATTACACTCTGCAGAGATCTGTTTTGTTTGAAGGCCACTGAAGTTGCGACAGCTCTAACTTCATGTGTCCTTACCTTCAGCAAAGCAAGGTCTTCCTCATTCAGATGGGAATGAGCTTCTCGAATCAAAAGTCTGATATAATAAGAAACTGCATTCTTCGACATAGGTAAAGAAGGTTTCTTAATGGCGCACCATAAAGCTTCTGACTGTCCTCTTAATGGTTTGGTACGTCTCAAATAGTACTTAAGAGCTCTTACAGGGCATAGGACTCTTTCTTGTTCATTTCCAACCAAATTAGACAGGCTTGGAATATCGAACGATTTGGGCCAAGGACGAGAAGGAAGTTCGTTTTTGGCTAAAAAACCAAGCTGTAAGGAACATGTAGCCATTTCAGATGTAAATCCAATGTTCCTGCTGAAGGCGTGTATCTCACTGACTCTTTTAGCTGTTGCCAAGCAGACGAGGAAAAGGGTCTTCAAAGAGAGATCTTTAAAAGAGGCTGATTGAAGTGGTTCGAACCTTTCTGACATAAGGAATCTTAGTACCACGTCTAAGTTCCAACCTGGTGTGGCCAACCGACGCTCCTTCGAGGTCTCAAAAGACTTAAGGAGGTCCTGTAGATCTTTGTTGTTGGAAAGATCTAAGCCTCTGTGACGGAAGACTGCTGCCAACATGCTTCTGTAACCCTTGATCGTGGGAGCTGAAAGAGATCTTTCCTTCCTTAGGTATAAAAGGAAGTCAGCTATCTGAGTTACAGAGGTACTGGTTGAGGATACTGAGACCGACTTGCACCAGCTTCGGAAGACTTCCCACTTCGACTGGTAGACTTTAAGAGTGGATGTCCTCCTTGCTCTAGCAATCGCTCTGGCTGCCTCCTTAGAAAAGCCTCTAGCTCTCGAGAGTCTTTCGATAGTCTGAAGGCAGTCAGACGAAGAGCGTGGAGGCTTGGGTGTAACTTCTTTACGTGCGGCTGACGCAGAAGGTCCACTCTTAGAGGAAGTGTTCTGGGAACGTCTACTAGCCATTGCAGTACCTCGGTGAACCATTCTCTCGCGGGCCAGAGGGGAGCAACCAACGTCAACCTTGTCCCTTCGTGAGAGGCGAACTTCTGCAGTACTCTGTTGACAATCTTGAATGGGGGGAATGCATAAAGGTCTAGATGGGACCAATCCAGAAGAAAGGCATCTATGTGAACTGCTGCTGGGTCCGGGATCGGTGAGCAATAAACTGGGAGCCTCTTGGTCATCAAGGTTGCAAACAGATCTATGGTAGGCTGACCCCACAAGGCCCATAGTCTCTTGCATACATTCTTGTGAAGGGTCCACTCTGTTGGGATGATTTGACCCTTCCGGCTGAGGCGGTCTGCCGTGACATTCATGCTGCCTTGAATGAACCTCGTTACTAGCAAAATGTTTCGATCTCTTGACCAGGTGAGGAGGTCCCTTGCGATCTCGTACAACGTCCTCGAATGAGTCCCTCCTTGCTTGGAGATGTACGCCAAGGCTGTGGTGTTGTCGGAGTTCACCTCCACCACCTTGCCTAGAAGGAGGGACTTGAAGCTTCTCAAGGCCAGATGAACTGCCAGTAGCTCCTTGCAGTTGATGTGTAACGATCTTTGATCCGCATTCCACGTGCCCGAGCATTCCCGACCGTCCAATGTCGCACCCCAGCCCGTGTCCGATGCGTCCGAGAAGAGAATGTGGTTGGGGGTCTGAACAGCCAGTGGCAGACCCTCTCTGAGGAGAATGTTGTTCTTCCACCAAGTCAGTGCAGACTTCATCTTCTCGGAAATAGGAATCGAGACCGCTTCTAGCGTCTTGTCCTTTCTCCAGTGAACAGCTAAGTGAAATTGAAGGGGTCGGAGGTGGAGTCTCCCTAACGGGATGAACTGTTCCAGTGATGAAAGCGTCCCTATCAGACTCATCCACTGTCTGACTGAACATCGGTCCTTCTTCAGCATGTTCTGGATGCATTCTTGGGCTTGACTGATTTTGGGGGCCGACGGAAAAGCTCGAAAAGCTTGACTCTGAATCTCCATACCTAGGTACACAATAGTTTGGGATGGGACGAGTTGGGACTTTTCCATATTGACCAGGAGACCCAATTCCTTGGTCAGTTCCAGAGTCCACTTTAGATTCTCCAGACAGCGACGACTTGACGAAGCTCTTAAAAGCCAGTCGTCCAAATAGAGGGAGGCTCTGATGTCTGCTAAATGCAGGAATTTGGCAATATTCCTCATCAGTTTCGTAAAAACAAGAGGAGCCGTGCTTAGGCCAAAGCACAGGGCTTGAAACTGGTATACCACCTTCCCGAAAACGAACCTTAGAAAAGGTTGGGAATCTGGGTGGATGGGGACGTGAAAGTAAGCGTCCTTTAGGTCCAACGAGACCATCCAGTCTTCCTTCCTGACCGATGCTAGAACCGACTTTGTCGTCTCCATGGTGAACGTCTGCTTTGTGACAAAGACATTCAGGGCACTGACGTCTAGCACCGGCCTCCACCCGCCTGTCTTCTTCGCCACTAAGAAGAGACGGTTGTAGAAGCCCGGGGATTGATGGTCCCGGACTTTGACTACCGCTCCCTTTTGTAGTAAGAGAGACACCTCTTGCTGCAAAGCTAGTCTCTTGTCCTCCTCTCTGTACCTGGGAGAGAGGTCGATGGGAATTGTTGCTAGAGGGGGCTTGCTCAAGAATGGAATCTTGTACCCCTCTCTGAGTAACTTCACAGATTGTGCGTCTGCGCCCCTGTTCTCCCAGGCCTGCCAGTAGTTCTTGAGCCTGGCTCCCACTGCTGTCTGAAGAAGGTGGCAGTCAGACTCTGCCTTTAAAGGACTTGGAACCCTTCTTCTTGCTCCCGCGTTGACCTTCCGCACGAGCACCTCCTCTGCTGGCGGCTCTGCCACGAAAGGGCGGAATGAATCTTGACGCTGGAGTGTCCAACCTGGGTCTAGGCACAGAGGGCAAAGGGGTGGCTTTGCGTGCGGATGACGCAACCAGGTCATGAGTGTCTTTCTGGATCAAGGAGGCGGCAATCTCCTTGATCAACTCCTCAGGGAAGAGGCACTTCGAGAGAGGAGCAAACATGAGCTCCGACTTTTGACATGGGGTGACTCCAGCTGACAAGAAGGAGCAAAGGTGATCCCGCTTCTTGAGGACCCCGGACACGAAAGAAGCCGCAAGCTCACTAGAACCATCCCGTATGGCTTTGTCCATGCAGGACATAATGAGCATGGAAGTTTCCTTATCAGAAGGGGAGGTCTTCCTGCTCAACGCTCCCAAACACCAGTCCAAGAAGTTAAAGACTTCGAATGCTCGGAAAACTCCTTTCATAAGATGGTCCATATCCGAAGGAGTCCAGCAAATCTTGGAGCGTCTCATAGCCAGCCTGCGGGGAGAGTCTACCAGACTTGAGAAGTCGCCCTGGGCAGAGGCAGGAACTCCCAAGCCGAGAACTTCTCCCGTGGCATACCAGACGCTAGATCTGGAAGCAAGCTTGGCCGGGGGAAACATGAAGGTTGTCTTCCCAAGTTGCTTTTTGGACTGCAACCACTCTCCCAGTACCCTTAAAGCTCTCTTGGACGAGCGAGCGAGTAAGAGCTTCGTAAAGGCAGGTGCTGCTGACTGCATGCCTAAAGCGAACTCAGAGGGAGGCGAGCGTGGTGCTGCAGACACAAACTGATCCGGATATAAATCCTTGAACAGCGCAAGCACTTTCCTAAAGTCTAAGGAGGGAGGCGTGGTCTTGGGTTCGTCGATGTCCGAGTGTTGGTCGTCAAGATGTGCAGCGTCGTCATCATCAGAGAGGCCATCGTCTGAATGTTGAGGAGGAAGCGGCAAAGGAGTAGGTAAAAGCTGGTCGGCTGAGTCCGGCAGCACGGGTGCATGCGTGGCTGCACTGGACCCAACGTCATGGAACTGTTGGTCAGTCTGAGAACTGGCAACAACCAAAGCTGAGTGGGGACGCAAAGCGTCTACTCCTGACTGTGGTCGGTTAGCGGAGACCACCGTGGGTTGCGGAGGCTGACGCATCGCGTCAAAACACGGCAACTTAACTCCACCCTCCTGTTGTTGTGGTAGCACACGAACGTCAACGGAGGGTTCCGTGCGTCGGTGAACGTCAACATGCGTCTGGCAGGGTCGACTGCGCATGGGTGGTGGAGCTCTCACAGCTGGAGTGTGGGAGCAGGCAGCCTCAGCGTCTACTGGGCGCACAACCGTGGATGGTTGTAGGCTAACGGGTGCAGCGTCAACCTTCTCCGCACGATACTCCTGCATGAAGGAAGCTAACTGAGTCTGCATAGACTGAAGCAAAGACCACTTAGGGTCTACCGCAGCTGGTGCGGCAACAGACGGAGTTACTGCCCGGTGCGGTACCACTTTGCCTCTCTTAGGAGGTGTGCAGTCGTCGGAGGACTGCAGCGAGTCCGAACTGACCCAGTGGCTACACCTGGGCCGTTGGACTTGCTCGGAAGGGACCTTGCGTTTAAGAGGCCGTGAGACCTTGGTCCATCGTTTCTGGCGTGAAACCTCTTCCGCAGACGAGGAATGAACGGGCTCACTCGTCTTCATGTGGGTGGGACGATCTAGGCAGGATACGTCCGAAACCACGGAGGGAACGTCTGTCCGCTGATTAAAGCCTGTCGAACCCTTTGGTCGTACGACATTGCTTCTCCCCTGGGCTTGGGAGCTTGCAAGAGGTCCCGGACTGGGAGGACGACAGGCACGAACAGACGCACCCTCATGCGTAACACTGACACTTTTCACTGCACTAACACTCACTTCACTTCCCACTGCACTTTTACCTTTCAACTCCCTGACGTCAGCCATGAGTTGATTGCGGTCATTCGCCAATGACTCGACTCTCTCACCCAGAGCCTGGATGGCACGCATCATATCTGCCATCGAAGGTTGATGAGAGCTAGCAGGGGGGTCGGGAGCAACCACTACAGGGGAAGGAATAGGTTGTGGGGCATGGGGAGAGGAAAAATCAACTGAGCGAGACGAACTCCTCCTGACTCTATCCCTCTCTAGCCTACGTGCATATTTGAGGAATTCTTGAAAATCGAATTCCGAAAGCCCAACGCATTCCTCACATCGATCTTCCAATTGACAGGCTTTACCCCTACAATTGGAACAAATGGTGTGCGGATCGATAGAGGCCTTTGGAAGACGCCTTGAACAGTCCCTAGCGCTACACTTCCTGTACTTGGGGACTTGAGAAGGGTCAGACATCTTGAATTAGTCAAAGGGGGAATTCAAAATCTATCCAAGTCGTCAACAAATAATCCAAAATTCAATAAAAGAATGCAAGGAAGTATTGAAGATAACTTCTGCACAGCGATAGCTAATAACCAGAAATGAATACTTCACCAAATAACGTGAAAATCAATCCAGAAAACAACAGCGTATTTAGTAGGTCTTGCCGGTGGCACGACAGAGAGAAAATTGGTTCTTTGTTGACATTGGAGTACTTAGTACCTGCTCGACAGATGGCGCTGATGATGTACACCCCCACCTGTATAGCGATCGCTGGCGTATTTTGTCCTTAGGTTTTTCTGTCGGGCAGCAGAGCTGACAGCTATATGATCACCGGGTAAGTTTAATATTGAAAATTGAACTGTTATACCTCTCAGTCCAATAATAAAAGCAATTCTAAAATCTTTAAAACTAAAGGCTTACTGGAATTAAAAACTTCTAAAGCTTGAAGATCACTCCTTGCATCAGTAAAAATAGTAAAATTACACCCATACTCCATCGCTATTTTCTCAATAGCGGTCAGCATGCCATACAGTTCAGCAGAAAATATGGAAGCTGTTTGAGGAAATGCACCCCTCCAATTAAAACCATTACAGTACTATAATTTTACCAGCATAATCTATCAAATCCGGTTAATATATGATACAACAATTTCTGGCGAAACTGGAATTTTCTACTGTATACGATATGAATGAGTGAGGACTAGTTTGGCATTTTTCTCTGTATGACCAATGGGGCTGAGGCACAATAACTTACGTATTGATCGATTAAAATGTGAACACCACTTCACTGCCTAAGTACATTGTTTACTTTTGGGAGATTGATTGTGGATTACTGTGCATGAGTTGTTTGAATTAACTTTTGCTAGCTGTTCTGTTTTAAGTATGACGTAGTCATTAGCTGGCTTTTTTAACAAATTTCAAGCTTACAAATATTCATGTTGTTTTACAATAGCCATCTTTTTTACACCTCCGTTTGACTACATGTACAGTCAAAAGAAGAAGTCTCCCAGAGAGGAGTTCAATCTATTTCAAAATGTTATGTAAAATGATATTTTAATTATAAAATAAATTTTTGAATATACTTACCCGGTGAATATATAATAGCTGCAACTCTGCGTCTCGACAGAAAACACACTCAAAAAACTCGCGAGCGATCGCTATGAAGGTTGCGGATGTGCCCACCAGCGCCAACTGTCGGCCAGATACCACTCTTGTATGTAAACAAAACCTTCAATTCTTCTCGTCCCGCTGCGTCTCTATTGGGGAGGAAGGGAGGGTCATTTAATTTATATATTCACCGGGTAAGTATATTCAAAAATTTATTTTATAATTAAAATATCATTTTTAAATATTTAACTTAGCCGGTGAATATATAATAGCTGATTCACACCCAAGGAGGTGGGTAGAGACCAGAGTTAATTATGTTTACAGCGTATAAGCTAAGAGTTTTTTCATTTTGACAGTTATCAATATAACAAAACCAAAATATATAGGTACCTGGTAAGGAAGTTGACTTAGACGATTACTCTGCCTTGTAAGTCTGTCTTCCTCACGGAGCCCAGCGATCCTCTTAGGATGCTGAAAGACTCTCAGGAGCTGAAGTATCAAGGGTTGCAACCCATACAACAGGACCTCATCAAACCCCTAATCTGGGCGCTCTCAAGAAATGACTTTGACCACCCGCCAAATCAACCGGGATGCGAAAGGCTTCTTAGCCTTCCGAACAACCCATAAAACAATATTAAAAACATTTCAAGAGACAGATTAAAAGGATATTGGAATTAGGGAAGTGTAGTGGTAGAACCCTCACCCACTACTGCACTCGCTGCAACGAATGGACCCAGTGTGTAGCAGTCCTCGTAAAGAGTCTGGACATCTTTTAAGTAAAATGACGCGAACACTGACTTGCTTCTCCAAAAAGTCGCGTCCATAATACTTTGCAGAGATTTATTTTGCTTGGAGGCCACGGAGGTTGCTATATCTCTAACTTCGTGCGTCTTAACCTTAAGCAAACATCGGTCTTTCTCATTCAAGTGAGAATGAGCTTCTCGTATTAAAAAAATCTGATAAAATATGACAAAGCATTCTTTGACATAGGCAATGAAGGTTTCTTAACTGAGCACCATAATGCCTCAGATTTCCCTCGTAATGACTTAGTACGAGCTAAATCGAACTTAAGAGCTCTAACAGGACATAATACTCTTTCCAGTTCGTTGCCTACGATCTCTGATAAGCAAGGAATATCAAAAGATTTAGGCCAAGGACGAGAAGGCAGTTCATTTTTGGCCAGGAAACCAAGTTGAAGTGAACAAGTGGCTTTTTTCTGTAGAAAAGCCGATGTTCTTACTGAAGGCATGAAGTTCATTGACCCTTTTAGCCGAAGCCAAGCACACTAGGAAAAGTGTCTTGAGGGTGAGATCCTTCAGGGAGGCTGAATGTAATGGCTCAAACCTGTCTGACATGAGGAACCTTAGGACCACGTCTAAGTTCCATCCAGGAGTTGCCAAACGACGTTCCTTAGAGGTCTCGAAAGACTTAAGGAGATCTTGGAGATCTTTATTGTTGGAAAGATCTAAGCCTCTATATCGAAAGACCGAAGCCAACATGCTCCTGTAGCCCTTAATCGTGGGAGCTGAAAGGGAGTGAACCTTTCTTAGATGTAAAAGAAAATCTGCGATTTGGGCTACAGAGGTACTGGACGAGGACACAGATGCTGACTTGCACCAGTCTCGAAAGACTTCCCACTTCGACTGGAATACTCTAATGGTAGAAGCTCTCCTAGCTCTTGCAATCGCACTGGCTGCCTCCTTCGAAAAACCTCTAGCTCTTGAGAGTCTTTCGATAGTCTGAAGGAAGTCAGACGAAGAGCGGGGAGGCTTTGATGGACATTCTTTACGTGGGGCTGACGTAACAGATCTACCGTTAGAGGAAGACTTCTTGGAAAGTCTACCAGCCATTGAAGTACCTCGGTGCACCACTCTCTCGCGGGCCAGAGGGTAGCAACCAACGTCAACCTTGTCCCTTCGTGAGAGGCGAACTTCTGCAGTACCTTGTTGACTATCTTGAATGGTGGGAATGCATATAAGTCCAGAAAAGACCAATCCAGTAGAAACGAGTCTATGTAGATTGCTTCTGTATCTAGGACTGGAGAGCAATAGATTGGTAACCTTTTGGTCAACGAGGAAGCAAAGAGGTCTATGGTGGGTTGACCCCAAGTAGCCCAAAGACTCTTGCCCACGTCATTGTGGAGGGTCCATTCCGTGGGGATCACCTGACCCCTCCGACTGAGACAGTCTGCCAAGACGTTCAAGTCCCCCTGGATGAATCTCGTCAACAGGGAGATGCCTCGAATTCTTGACCATAAGAGAAGGTCCCTTGCGATCTCGAGCAGCGTGAAGGAGTGTGTGCCTCCTTGCTTGGAGATGTACGCCAAAGTTGTGGTGTTGTCTGAGTTGCCTCTACCACTAAGTTTCGAAGAAGCCTTCTAATATCATCAAGGCCAAGTGGACTGCTAATAGCTCCTTGCCGTTGATGTGCATGCTCTTCTGACTAGAGGTCCACAGACCCGAGCATTCCCGACCGTCCAGGGTCGCACCCCAACCCAAATCCGACGCGTCTGAGGACAACACGTGGTTTGGGTTCTTGACTGCTAGGGATAGTCCCTCTCTCAGACTGATATTGCTGTCCCACCATTTCAGGCATGCCTTTACTGGTTCGGAGACTGGGAATGATACCGTCTCTAATGTCTTGTCCTAGTTCCAGTGAGAGGCTAGATGGAACCGGAGAGGCAGAAGGTGTAGTCTCCCTAGTGAGACAAACTGCTCCAGGGATGAGAGAGTCCCTACGAGACTGTTCCAACTCCTGACTGAATAAACGTTTCGTTTCAGCATTAGTTGGACTTCGAGCAGGGCTTGACTGCGAATCTCCATCCCCAAATATAGAATAATCTGGGATGGGATCAGTTGGGACTTTTAGGTTGACCAAAAGTCCCAACTCCCTGGCCAGACTCAACGTCCAATGTAGATCCTGCAGACAGTGAAGACTGGACGATGCTCTAAGAAGCCAGTCATCCAAGTACAGGGAGGCTCGGATCCCCGATAGATGGAGGGATTTTGCCACATTCCTCATGAGCCTCGTAAACACGAGAGGCGCAGGACTGAGGCCAAAGCACAGGGCTCGAAACTGGTACCCCACATTCCTGTAAACAAACCTCAGAAACGGTTGGGAATCCGGGTGTATAGGAATGTGGAAGTATGCCTCCTGAAGGTCGAGAGAGACCATCCAGTCGCCTTCCATAAATGCTGTCAAGACAGCCTGGTAGACTTCATCGTGAAGTTTGTCTTGACAATGAACACATTGAGCGCACTTGCCTCTTACGTACTCTTGCAGTGAACATGGCTGCCAAATCATGGAGCCATCCCTGAGGGACTTGTTCCTGCAGAGAACGTGGCTGTCAGATCATAGGAGCCATCCCTGAAAGCCTTGTTTATGCATGACATAATTGTACAGCAAAACTTCAAAGGCTCGAAAATAGCTGTGAAGTCGACCTGTAAAATCTTGGAGCGTCTCATGGCCAGGCGCCAGGGAGAGTCTATGAGGTTTGAGAAGTCTATCTGGGCAGAGGCAGGAACTCCCAAGCCGAGAACTTCTCTCGTGTCATATCAGACTCTCGCTCTATAAGCCAGTTTAAAAGAAGGGAAAGCAAAGGCTGTCTCCCCCAAACTCCTCCTGGTGATAAACCAGTCGCCTACCAAACGTAAAGCTCTCTTAGAAGAGCGAGAGAGCACTAGCTTATAAAACAACGGCTTCGAAGTAGCTAGGCCTAGTGTAAGCTCTGACGTTTAGGCGAACGAGGAGCAGCAGTTACAAAAAGATCCGGACAAAGATCCTTAAAAATCAGCATGATTTATTTAAAGTCCATAGAGGGCTAAGCAGCTTTAGGCTCCTCTCCGTCTGACAGAGTCCTCAAGGGAATATCAGTAGGAGGGAGAACAGCAACTTCCTCATCTGAAGGAACCTTGTCCGATAATAGCCGAGTCTCAAGCAAGGGAGAGACCTACCCTGGTGGCAATGCTTTACATGCAGAGTCCACACGCACTGGTGCATTAGTAGCAGACCAGGACGCAACGTCATGTAACTGCTTGACAGTCTGTGAACTGTCAACAACAACAGGTGCGTGAGACCAGGACGCAACGTCATGTAACTGCTTGACAGTCTGTGAACTGTCAACAACAACAGGTGCGTGAGGACGCACAGCGTCCACTCGAGACTGCTTTGACCGCCTAGACTGAGCAGTCAAAACAACTCTAGAATGCGGAGGTTGACGCTCAGCGTCAAAACAAGTCAACTACGATTGTTAGCGAACGTCCTGAACGTCAACAGGAGCATCAGCAAGTGGCCTAACGTCCAAATGTGGCTGAAAATCCACACGAGACCGCATCGAGTGTGGTTCTAAACAACCTGACTGACGTGACTTGGCTACGCCAACGTCAACAGGACGCACAAAGGAACGTTAGGGTGGCTGAAGGCCAGGATCTCGATGAGATAAACGGCTAGGCTCAACGGACTTATCGGCAGAATAGTCTTCCATAAGGGAGGCAAGCTTATTCTGCATGTCTTGCCGTACAACCCATTTAGGATCAGCGGGAATGGTTGCGGTAAGAGACGAGGGTAACGTCTGTGACCGCAAAACCTTGCCTACAAAAAGACTCTCGGAGTCTGTGTTACGCTTTTGTTAGGCGGCGAGCAGTCTTCCGATGACTGCATAGGGTCAGAGCTGTCCTAATGGTTAAAACCAGGACGCTGGACCTGTCCTGAAAGGACTGACTTTCGCTTAAAGGGCCTCGAAACCTTGTTCCACGGTTTCTTATGCGAAAAGCCTTCGGATGACGAGGAGAAAATCGTCTCTCTCGCCTTATGGTAGGGGTGATCTTGGTAAGATACACCCGATACCATAGAGGGAACGTCTGTTCGCTGATCAAGGCCTCTCGAACCCATAAGTCGTACGACATTACTTCTCCCCTGGGCTTGGGAGCTTGCAAGAGGTCCCGGACTAGGCGAACGACAGGCACGAACAGACGAACCCTCGGTCGCAACACTGATAACACTTTGCGCAATATCACTTTATCACTACGATTTTCTGTTTTGCACTTATTTCACTGAAATCGAATTTTTTAACAATTCACATTAGGTATGAATAAAACTGATTTCTACCTGAAGCATGCAATTCTACCCTCATCAAAAGGTTGTAATTGCGAAATCAGTCGTATAATGTAAGCACATTAATACCAGCAAAAAACAGTAAACATATTTTAAGATAAAAAAATCAGTGGCTGGGGAAGAGACTAAACACTAGTTCATTCAAAACTACGTTTTCAATCTCTCACCGTACAGTGCCTTGGGACGAGAATAAAAAACTAAAAACGTTTTATCCTTTCTCCCCGTACAGAGACTAGGGACGAGAGTAACTCGAGAACAACGTTACCCGCTTGGGACGAGAGAAAGATCGGAACGTTTTCTCTCCTCTCTCTCCCTCCGTCTCTATCTCTCTCTCTCTCTTGATTTCGCACCTAAGAGAAGAGCCCACTTACGTTTCGTCAAAAAAACAGGTTATTTGACCAAAGGAAAAAACTGAAAGGTTTTTCAATTAAAAAGTTCCTTTAAAATAGAATTTAAAACATTTAAGCTTTGAAAGAAGAATGAACAAAACGTCAGAATCGATTTACTCTTTCTGCAAAGTGAAACCGTGATACTCTCTCTCTCTATCGTAACGATAGAGCGCAAACTGCGTAGCATAAATAAACTAAACGTTAGTTCATCTTTGAAACAGTACGAAGACTATTCAAAGAAAATCTTTCATAAAATATCTATTAAAAAATATTCATTTAATAAGTTTTAAATCATTAGCTCTTTAAAAGCTATTACGATTGAAAGGGCTCAACGTTGTTTAACTTCGGTTTCCAAGTTAGGACCGCCTACTCTCAGGAAAGGTCGCATATAAACAAATCATTAAAATTTATTTTGATGTTTATTATAAATGGAAAGCTAATCGAAGAGGCCTAATAAAGGCGGCTGAGATATAGAATATATAGAGGAAAATCTATAATTAATTTATAACGTGATAAGATAATTGCTAAAAGCCTAAACACACTTCCGTACTGAGGGAAGGGTCGGCCATTTAAAAGTCAAGGAAAGTCCAAAAAACAATCCAAAGTCATCAAAAATTAAATCTATCCAAAAACGAGTTCAAGATTTAAGTTGAAGATAAAACACCTGTAGCGAAAGCTCAAACCAAAATGAAGTACTTCACCAAATATGTTAAGAAAACTCCAGGTTCTACAGCGAGTATGAATACGTCTTGTCGTCAACGTCGACAGAGAAGAATTGAAGGTTTTGTTTACATACAAGAGTGGTATCTGGCCGACAGTTGGCGCTGGTGGGCACACCCGCAACCTTCATAGCGATCGCTCGCGAGTTTTTTGAGTGTGTTTTCTGTCGAGCCGCAGAGTTGCAGCTATTATATATTCACCGGCTAAGTTAAATATTTAAAATTCAGTTATTTCAGTAATTAATCATGTTGAAAATGCTGTCCGTTCAATATTTAATTATTCTTGCTCATCTGAAAGCCAAAAATATCCCTTAAATGATAACCCACATGGTTAGTGTATGCAGCCCATCCGTGTACAGCTTGCCAGAACAGAGGAGTAGTGAGATCATATCATGTTTATTTGCAAGGGAAGCAAGCCATGGAAGAGCAGAAACCATATGAGTTATGTGATATAAATAAGTAATTATGATAATTTAATAGTGACCCACAGGGATGGCATGCACAGCACACTCATGTACTGCTTTCAAGAACAGAGAAGCAGGGAGATAATGTTCATTTGCGTACGAAGCAAGCCCCAGCGTAGCAAAAACCATCTGAGGGACATGATATGAATTACAGGCATTTATGATACTATAACATCAAGCAACTTAGGAGACTTTGTATAACGATGGAACAACACCTAATTAAACTTCCACACCTAACCTAACCTACAAGTCCTTACCTAATTACCTGACGGGGGTGCTGACGTCAGCCTGCAGCTCCCTTTAAGACTGATGCAGTAATAGGGTTAAAAAAAAGGGAGTTATGGGGCAAGGCCATCATTATACATTGGTAAATCTCCATATTAAAACAATATCTATTACGACTTTAAAAAACGGGTATATGGTGTAATTACTGTATAGGTGTTTTAAAAGATTTTGATAATGATTTCTGGCCGAATGCCATAATTTTTTAGTTATGGTGGGTCGACTACTGAGTAATATTAATAAAACACTGTGAAAACAAGAGATTTTGTTTGGGTGACTTTCCATTCCATTTCCTATTGAGTGGTTCATCGTACTGCAAATAGCTCGTTACTTAATAAAGCTAATGAATTATTGGTTTTTGCTTTCCCGTATTCTCGCTTCGCGTGCAATTTATCATTATCTCATTGCTCCAATGGTCTGGCAAGCGGAACATGTTTCACTACGTTCATTCACCCCTTGAGCTAGTATTTCAGCGTTAATTATCAATTATAAAAACTGAGAATTGCTTACCTCAGTTATTACCCATTATTAATGGTTATGGGTTTAAACAAAATTACTAGCAATGATTAATTGAAATATGCTAATTAAACTTGTTTTGGGAAAATTGTGTTAATGTAAAATAAAACCCATACATACTCCCCTCAAATTACATGAACCATATATTTTTCCATCAGATTATCTTCTGTTTATTATGCATTTCTGATCACTATAATTTCTTTAAATATCTTTTTTCCGTGTTTCCCAATGGGACCCCCAATCATTGATTTCATATGGGGGAAGAAGGTAGGAAAACTCATGAACAGGTGGTTTGCCCCAATATTCATGTTTAGAAATTGTTAAAACACAAGCTAGCAATTAGGAAAAATATATGGTTCACGTATTTGGCTAGAAAATAAAGTATCATATATTTACAGAATAAAATGTTTCATATGGCCTCCATTTACATTGTGTAGCCCCAGCAATTTAACCAAAGTCTCACTACTCTATGATGCGTTCAATAGTGAATAACCTAAGCTTTTATGATGGTTCACTGCCTTAAGGCTATTGGACGTCAGAGTACTTGGCAAGACCCAAAATTGGACTGGACTCTTATTAAGGGTATTATTGTACTTTATTACAGGGTAATGTAACCTAGGGAAAAAAAACTACCTTTAATTCAATAGAAAAAGGTCCGTTCTCTTCGAAAATGACACTCGTTCCTGTCGGAAATGAATAGTTTCAGAAATATATAGATATATATTTATATCCACCGATAATGGGGTACCCCCCCCCCCCGTGGGAACTTGGGGTTTAGGGTAGGGAAAACATACTGGGGAAACTGTATGTAATGGTCAAATTCGGTTAAATCACGTTATTTGCTACAGTAAAACATATAATTTCTGTCCGTATTGTTGTAAAACTTTAACGTATTAAGCTACTTTTATTATTATTATTATAATTATTAATTGCTAAGCTACAACCCTATTGGAAAAGCAGAATGCTATGAGCCCAGGGGCTCCAACAACGAAAATAGCCCAGTGAGGCAAGAAAACAAGGAAAAAATAAATATTTTAAGAATATTTGCATTTATAGGTCATACACAGATATGGTTGCCTATGGTAACACAGATCTACCCTACAACAATAGCAAAACGGGTAATTTTCCCGGTGCAATTTACCTTTCAATTCGTTCAACTCCATTTCCAATGCTTGTGGCTGAAAGACGGAATCATTTTTCTTGCTCATCTCTATAGATAAGACTAACTATGGTCTTCTGACTGACATCTTTGTTTACAATGGGTCTTCTTGCGTTTTTAATGGTAGACGCCACAGCACAGAATAACATGACAGTAATTGAGCTACAACAACCATACGACGAAGACCCAAAGAAAATAGTAGGATTATTTTTATTTAGTGAAAAAAATATAGAAAAGAAAAAAGAAGTATTAAATCTAATGTGGAAGAAAAGACAAAACAGTACAAGAAGATAAGCGTTAGAGGCGCCGTTGTAAAGGCTATGCCTCACCCCAGAACCTGAACCTGAACCTGACATTCGTATTTCCAACATTTATTTTTATGCCCAAAGTTAGAACAGCTAAAGAATGTAGAAATAAGTTTAGGTATGCTAAAAAATCCTAGCAGGGATCTGGCTGCATTTATAGATAGGGCAATGAATATAAAAGAAGAGTTTAGGAAGCCCAAACTGATTACCACAACAGGTTGCCAAAACTGATGATAGCAAGGTGTTATCGTATCCAATTTCAAAGTATAAGGGAATAAAAGTAAAGATTGTGAACCTCATTATGATATTAATTTATTTAAGGCACAGATGAAATAAACTTAATAATAAGAATAAGCTTAGAAGCTTTGCACCTATCTATAAAGAGATAGAGTGCCCGCAAACTTATTTTGCGGAGTGAACAATAAGGAACCAGGAACCAGGAACCAGCACATTGCTCTTAAGTTACCAAGATTTTTACAGTTCTCTTGTTTATCATGTTTCTTAGTCTAGTAATGGCAGTGTACTTAGGCCACAGAAAGACTGTATAAATATATTTACAAACAAAGCCAACTAAAAGCACACCATAACTGAAATAGTCGCCAATTGAAGGGAGTTTGACATGAAATTAAAGTACAGTGTCATTTATTGTTATAGTATACTCTTAATATTTCTAAACTTATTAATAAATAAAACTTGAAATATATCTATCTTGATATGCCTATTAAGAGATTATGGATTTGACACCCTGTGTTTAATTGGGTCATATATATGAAAAGAGGCAGACGTAGTCTACAACTCTTTAACTAGTGTTAAAAGTAAAATTATTAGGACAATCAATTAATTCTCGCTACATATCATTTAAATTTACGAACTTATTCTTTAAAGTTGCAGTAAACCAGGTTCTTCATAATGTTCGGGAATGAATGGCAAGTAAACAACTTAAAGTTAACTTCATGACCTACGGGTTCTCTTGACTGTAATTCATCACCCAATGCTCAAATAAATAATGTAGTAAAACCGCTGGATATAATATCAGAAGCATTGCTTTTATGAAGTATCTGGGGGAATATTCTGTGAAGAGATTTGTGATAAACTGTAATTATCATGAATGACTACTGCAGCTCCATCTACTACAATATACCCTAACTGCAACTAAAAGAAATTACAAAATATAATAAACCGAGAAGCAGGACTGATAAAAATTGTCCTGCGCAGAGAAAGAATTAATCGAATACTTACTGAATTACACTGACTACCTATCAAAGCTAGAATAGAGTATAAGATGTGTGCAATAACCCGTCAAGTTGTCAGAACTGGGGGTCCAAAATATCTAAGAGAATTGCTATACATCGTCCAGTCAACGAATCGTATAGACACAAGAATAGTTAAGTGGTTTTAAAATATTATTCTCAGGCTACTTAAATATCATCATTATGTGTATAAAATTAATAAAGATGAAAAAAAAACGCTTAGCAAGAGCGTTTGAATGAAATGATTCGAATAAATTTAACTCGTCTGCAAACAGCAGGTCTTATAAACCAGAGGAAAGATGTCAGAACTGGGGGTCCAAAATATCTAAGAGAATTGCTATACATCGTCCAGTCAACGAATCGTATAGACACAAGAATAGTTAAGTGGTTTTAAAATATTATTCTCAGGCTACTTAAATATCATCATGTATATAAAATGAATAAAAATGAAAAAACTCTTAACAAGAGCGTTTGAATGAAATTATTCGAATAAATTTAACACATCTGTAAACAGCAGGTCATATAAACCAGAGGAAACAACCCCCCCCCCGACGCCCTTGGCTAGAGCGTTTGAACAAAATGCCTCGCATAAATTTAACTCGTTTGCTAACAGCAGCCCATAACCCAGAGGAACCCATCTCACCTCATGTATTTTAGTGGGAAATATCCAACGTTTCATTGGCTGATTCTTTCTCAGCTCTGATTGGTGGTTGTACGTGACGTCATGAATTTTTTGTATGAGTGGATTTAACTGGGTGGGAGTGAGAACCCTATACTTATTGCAGAAAAAATTTAATGAAAAAAATTACAATGCTCATAGAAATGAACTTATAAAAGTTACAAATTTTGAAATAAATAAATAATGGATCTTGTTAAAGGGCATAAGTAAAATAAATACGCCATAATCGAAGGTATACTTGACCGTTCTTTTGGCTACGATGTTAGATGTGTGTGCGTATGTATGTGAAGCTGTAGACACTGAAGGGCAACCGCCAATCATAGCTTAGGCAAGTTTGGCCAATCGGGAGACAGGAATTTTCCACCAAAAGATAGTTCCGTGGTCTTATGAGTTGCTGTTCGAGAAACCTGCCCGAATTTCCATAAAATAGATCTAGCTTTAAGGGAGTTTTAGAGATTTTCTTTAAAAAAAACAGACGCTTAATAACACATTTTATTAAAGAAATAGATTCAGATTAAATCGTAATTTTTATTCAGAAAATACGTCTTTCTGACGTCATCAAGAGTAGGGTGAATTTTAAAATCTATGCACCTGTTTGCCTTTGAGTGAATTACTGATTATGTCGATCTTAAATTGTGAAGTAACTTCCTAACTTTCATTCGTATTTTGTAACGTTTCATGTATCAATGTTATTAATTGAACAGATAATTACCAAAACCATATGCTTATTAGGAAATATATCATCATAAAGGGTAGGGTATAAAATGCAAGCATTAACCTATATATAATTTCATATATATTGACTTAAAAATGCAAGTCTTATGGAAAAATCTCAAAACAATAATTTAGTAATAAATAAAATGCTAAATAAATAAATATTTATTTAGCATTTTATTTATTACTAAATTATTGTTTTGAGATTTTTCCATAAGACTTGCATTTTTAAGTCAATATATATGAAATTATATATAGGTTAATGCTTGCATTTTATACCCTACCCTTTATGATGATATATTTCCTAATAAGCATATGGTTTTGGTAATTATCTGTTCAATGCTTGCATGAAAAAAATAACCCTTACCTAGTCAGTTCTTCAACAGCAGCCCATAAGTCAGAGGAACCCTCTTACCTTATGCCTTTTTAGCGGGAAGTATCTGGTATCTCATTGGCTGATTTGTCCTCTGCTGTGATTGGTAGTTGTATATGACGTCATACAATCTCGTATTTTATGAATGAATTCAACTGGGTAGAGATGAAATACCCATATTTAATTTAGATAAATCAAAACTAATAAATTACAAACTTTATTATAAGAACTGTAATTATTTATTGATTTATTAATCTATTAGGTAATGGATCTTGTTAAAATGCGTAAGCTAGATAATTCGTAATTTTTAAAGGAATGATCAATTGGGTTCTGGATACGATGTTAGATGTGTATGTGAGAATTTGTAAACGAAGGCAACAACCAATCACAGCTTAGAAGATACAGCCAATCAGAGGACTGAAATACCCCGCCAAGAGAGAGTTCCGGGGACTTATGACTTGCTGTTTGAGAAACTTACCCGAATTTACATAAAATTGTTTTCAAACGCTCTAGACATAGGGGACAACAAACCATGGGGTTTTCTTTAAAGGGAATTTGGGATATATTTTCTTCAAAAAATACATATGTAGACAGTCCCTTATAAGATGCCTTGATGACATATTTTATCAGAGGGATACATTCCAATTATCAAATAATTATTTTCATGAAAAAATACGTCTTTGTGACGTCATGAGGAGTAGGATGAACTTTAAAGCTTTTCTAAAGAATTGACTGATTAATTCTGTTTGCTGGTTTGAGTGAGGTATAGAGTAACACGTGGTAAATATATGATATTCAAATAAATACCATTATCTAATCGAGCTCCTGTAGTGAAGGAATTGCAGTAAATTACTGTAATTCGTATATTACTCATTTAAAGCATAATCTAAATTATCCGAAGGAATAATTAATTGATTGTTTTGGTTACAACGTGTGTGTGTGTGTGTGTGTGTGTGTTTTGGCTAGGGTGGCCGGATTTTGGCAATTGAAATAAAGAACACCTGAATTGGAGAGGTAGCCCACGTAGAGATGCAGCTTGAAGTCCTTCTCAAGTGGGTCCAGATTGTTCAGGAGGACCAGAACCTACTTTCTTGTTTTAAAATGCGTTCTTTGTACATTTTGTTACAAACAGTTATTCATTAGATGTATCAAATCATTTTAATATTGTTATCAAACACGTTTTGAAGGTTTAAAGGATTATTATAACTAAAAGTGACTTCCATAATATATTGAATAAATTGCAGACATTAAAATACATATGCTGAAAACTTCTCCATTATCCCTTTTAATTTATTTTCCTTGTTGTTAATGTTATTTTTCATTAGTCATATTTTGCACTGGATCCAACTGCTATCAAGAGATGGTGTTTGATTTGAGCATGTGATAATCTCAGACCAAGACTATACTCAATTTTTTAATGAGGCGCATTTGCACAGACTCGCAGGGGTGCCCTTTTAGCTCGGAAATGTTTCCTGCTATCTGATTGGTTAGAATTATCTTGTCGAACCAATCAGCGACCAGGAAACTTTTCAGAGCTGAAAGGGCACCCCTGCGAGTCGGTGCAAATATGCCTCACTAAAAAGAATTGACTATAGTAGGTCATTTTTTCTCTCAAATATTGAAAACATGGGACAAAAGGCATCTGGGGAGAGTCGATAAGAGACAAATGTCATTAAGATTGGCCAATCCCGTCATATACGGGAGGTCTATAGTCAATTTCTTTTTTTGGGCTCAAGCCATGGCGTCCTGATGGAAGGTTCCTGTTTGGTAGCTTCCTTGGGTATAAGACTACTAAGATATTCCCAGAGAATTTAACCACAGGTTATCACAGAATTCTAACTTCTGGAGCGAGTATCTCAAAGGTTTCCCTTTAAGACATCGTAATACAACAGGGGACACGCATGTCTGGTCGTGCCACATAGCTATCTCCACCCCGAACAGAGTTAACGCTTCGGTGTGTAAGGGCTGAGAATAGCTGGGAGCCGTTCCACAGCTAATCTCACTCGTGGCTACTACTGATACTCGAGACGTAAACAAACGGACGCCATTGCTCTAATGACGTCACGAGCGTCTTTATCCTTTGTTTAGTAGCTGCCCTACTGAGACGGATTTTCCCTTGTGTGAACTTTATCGTTTTGCATCTTCGCTATGTCGTTACCTTCAGCCTCGCCTTCTTCTGGAAAGTTGAGTACAAGGTTCCAGTATTGTTTAATTAAGCTCTGGCCGTAAAGTAAATATTATTTTGCGAAATAATTGATGTTTTGTGGCAGAGCTGTGCCTCTACCGGACCCGCCATTTTATGGCGTCGTTGTTGTTTTGCATGTCTTATTTAGTTAGCCACAACAACGCTTCCGGCCTTATATACTAATTGAATACATTAGTTTATTTAGTCTTCATAGCTAGGAACTTTTATTTCGTGTTTAGACGCTTTTTATCGGTCATCGATTGACCTCATACCAGTCGGCTACTATAGCCCCCAGGCCAGGAGCCTATATACAAGTGTTCATGCATGAATTATCAGTGATCCTAGACTAAGTTATGAAGATAGTGGCATTATTATTATACAATACTTTTGACTAGTGATGCAAATGTTTTCGCCTTCAGGGACCATATAGGGGATAGGCTAGTCAGTGATTCTTACTAGCCTAACCTAACCTTAGGACCCCTATATGCTTCCTTCATCCCCTGCCTTGGCATTCCCTCTAATTAGCCTTGATCCCTTTTCTGAGTAAAGGGATTCATTGTCTAATAGAGTATTATATCGCCTCTCAGTCCTCCCTAAAGGAATGAACCCCCTTTAGGATTGCGTCTGAGAGTGAGGTTAGGCTAGCCTACCTCTATGGCTAGGATAGTCTGCGACTTTCCTGCGATAGCGATAAGTCTTCTTCCCTGCCTAGTTCAGGACTTTTAGCCCTGATCTAGGTCGGGTTAGGAAGGTTTCTCTGTTCCTTGCTGAAACTGTACTCTTGCACCGTTTTAGCCGATCAGCCTAATCTTAGGTTAGGGAGTGTCCTCCCTTCCCTTTGTGGCCGCTCTGGTACAGAAACCCTTCCTGGGAAGACCCCTCTCTTCTCCCTCCCCACCTATCTCTTGTATAGCCTAGCCTATGCTTAGGTTAGTTTATACTTATCTGTCCCCTGTCCTACAACTCCTCCTTAGGGTGGATGAGTAGGGCTACCCGAGCTTCCTTGTGCAGTCCGCTCTGGTACATATACCTTCATAGTGTCCTATAAGGTTAGTTCCTAGTGTACTCTGCATAAGGGAGTCTCCCCCCCCCCCCATCTTGGGTGTTCCCTAGTCCTCCCTTGGGCTACCTGCTCCCGGTCCCTAGTGACCCCTGCATATGGATGATAGAGCCTGTCTCTATCATGGGTACTCCCCCTCAGGGAGGGGGAGGGATGCCTGGAACCCTGAAGGTACTTCCTGCATCCTTCCCCCCTCCCCCTGTCTCTCTATCTATCTGGGTGCCGGTCTCTTGCCGCCTCTTATGCCGGCAATACCTGCCTCTTGGTGACTTCCCTACCCTTGCCGCCAGCCCCCCGTGTTCCGAGGGACTGCCGGCTGCCGCCGGCTACTACCGGCGGCTCTCCTACTCCTATCTAATCGTCCGCTTGCCGGTCGATCTCCGGAGTGCCGGCATATACTGCCGGCAACCCGATACTACCTGTACCATCCTTACCCCAGTCACCAATCCGGCATCCTCCGGCTGCCGGAGCCGCCGCTCCCTGCCGGCGTGCCGCCGTTGTGCCGGCGGCCGCCATCCTGGTATCTAACTGACTTTTGAAAATTGTCTGTTCTAATGCCAGAATCTATGCTGGAGCGGGCTCCGGCGTGCCGGCGGCTTGCCGGATACCCCGGAGGCGTCAAGAATACTTGCACCCCCTCTCTGTAGCTATCATAAGACTAAGATAGCCCTACCTAGCAAATAGATAAGCTGCTTTGCTTCTAAGATCAGTACCTAGTACTGCTCTATTAGTGATCATGCTGTCTCTTTGCATTCTTCTATTTCCAGCATGCTATGTGCATCTTAGCACGGCTGGTTGCCAGAAGCAGTTACCCTTAATGAGACCTTCTGGCTCTTATTTGGGAACCGAATGAATTCGATCCCAACCTTGTCCTTGGCTTTCCATGGAGTTCCAATATAATGGGAATCCTAGGAAACTGTATCCAATGATCTCGGTCATTTGGATTATCCCAGGACCAAGCCTTTGGTAACCAGCCGGGCGAGATGCATGGAGCGTGTTCTCCTTTACTGTTTCACTCTCTATGCATCACACCTTATAAGTTAAAATTAATGATTAATATTAACTTAATTTAAGAGCCATTCCTATGACTCCCCCATACTCATTTTCTCTTTCTTCCACAGGAGGAGCAGATGAAATGCGATTTCGCATACTGTGCCGTGAAACGCTCCCAGTTTTACGGACATACGGCGTGCAGGACTCACGCCCCTTGCTCAGACAAGAGAGGGGATTGGAAGTTCTGGAATCCACTGGATTGTACGGTCTGCCAGGCCTACCTAGTTGAGGCCTTCCATAACCCTCCCTCAGCGGAGGTTAGAGACGTGGCTCGTGAGAAACTGCGCAAGTGGGTGCGTGGTTTTCAGAGGAATGCCACTGGACCGTACCTGGCCACCGAAGAACTGAGGTCCCTGCTGTTCCCTAAGGCCTCCCCTGATTCAGTGGTTCCAAAGGAAGCAATCCCAACTGTCCAAATTACGGTGGAACCTGATGTGGTCATGGCTCAGTCCATGCACGAGTGTCGCCTAGATTCCGAAGAGGATGAACAGATCTCTGACGTCTCGGAAGACACGGAGAAGACGCTTATGGCTCAAGGAGCCGAAGAGGAAGAAGACAAGGTGGAATACACCGAGTCGGAGCTTGGAGCTCCTCCCCCATCCATCCCTCCGCCTACTCCTACACCGACGGATGTGTCCATTCCGTCTACCTCCTCGACCCCGGATCCCTCTTCGTCTACCCAAGAACTGATCCGGCTGATTAGAGCTGTCATGGACGACAGACTGAAGGAGAACCAGGAGTCCATCAGGTCAATGATTGGATCCAGAGAACCGAAGAAGATTTCGGTTAAGGATCTCCCAGCTTGCTCTCATGCCAACCCGTGGAGGTATGCAGAGCATATGGTTATTGCGACCGGCAGGATCTTCGTTAGTGACAAGATTGGCACGGTCCCGTTGGAAGATGTGGAATTCTTCCCAAGCTTCGAGGCCTACCCGGACTGTTACGTCCGGCTTCGTTCTGAACCTGCCTCGAAGGAGGAGACCGAACCTAAGGAAGAGATAGTGTTCGATCTCGCTAAGGCCCAGGCTATGTTAGCCTCCGCATTTAAGAGCAGGGGCTTTACCTGCTCTAAGCTTCCTGCCTTGAGCAAGAAGCATCCTACTTATGTCGCTCCCGACACTGCGGTTCTTCCATTTTTGGAAAAGGCCTTGGCTGCATGCCTTAAGGCGGCGGAAGAAGGGAAACCCTGCCCTGCACTGGAGGAGTGCAGACCCTTCTCCATCGTAACGCCCCCTGACACTAGACAATGGAAAGATGTCCAACATACTTTCGTTGTGGGTAGGCTTGATCCTGACGTTGCCGGACGTCAGTTTAATGAAGACCTCCCTAAGCTCAATGATCACCTCCTTCGCCGGGAACAAGACACGAAGGAGAGGCTTGCAGCGTCTCTTTCTCATCAAGTCCAACTTGAAGTTATGGCCTGTGACACAGCAGTACCAGATCACTACATGGTACTGGCCAAATCCCACTTACTGACGGTAATGAAGGACTTGTACCATTTCATAAAGGCTCGTAGAGCCTGTCGTGAATTCGTGTTGGTCGGTGCCACCGTGAAACACGAACCCCGGAGGCTGATTTCCTCCAACATCTGGGGAAAGCATCTGTTTCCTTCGGACCTTGTCAAGGAAATAACGGACAGAGCCGCCACGGAGAATAGGAACCTTCTCCACAAGTGGGGCATGTCCAGGAAAAGGAAAACCTCTCAGGACGATGGACCTCAGCCTAAGAGGAAACCTCAGAAACCGAAACCCCAGCAACGTCAACAAAGACGTCAGTTTCCGGGACCCGCTACCTCCCAAGTGGTTGCCCAACCACAACAGACCTTTCAATTGGTCCCCCAACCGGTGTTGTCACAGTCACCGGTCTTCACCCCTGCCTTCGAACAGCCAACCACTACCTTTCATGCCAGAGGTAGAGGCTCGTCCAGGGGTGCAAGCAGAGACGCCTCTCGTCGTCCCTCCAGAGGTAGAGGAGGAAAGGGAGCTAGCGGCCGAGGCAACAAGTCCTCGGGACACCAGAAGCAATGAAGTGCTTCCGGTGGGAGGAAGACTCCGCCAATTCCAGGATCGTTGGACCTTCGATCCTTGGGCACACAGCATCATCAAGAACGGTCTAGGCTGGAGTTGGGTGCATCCACCCCCAATCTTCCAGCGGTTCTTCCAACAATCGACCCCCATTCTGGAAGAATATGTTCTAGACCTCTTGAACAAGAAGGTGATAAGGAAGGTAAAGTCCACCAGGTTCCAAGGGAGACTGTTTTGCGTTCCCAAGAAGGACTCAGACAAGCTCAGAGTCATTCTGGACTTATCCCCCCTCAACAAGTTCATAGAGAACAACAAATTCAAGATGCTGACGCTTCAACAAATAAGGACCCTTCTGCCTCAGGGTTCCTACACGGTCTCTATAGACCTGGCGGATGCCTATTGGCACATTCCAATGAACCATCACGCTTCCTCCTACCTAGGATTTCGACTCCAAAGGAAAAGCTACGCCTTCCGGGCCATGCCATTCGGCCTCAATGTGGCCCCTCGGATCTTCACAAAGCTGGCGGATGCCATAGTACAACAGCTCCGCCTAAGAAACGTCCAGGTGATGGCCTACCTCGACGACTGGCTAGTCTGGGCTCCATCGCCCGAAGAGTGTACAAAGTCTTGCGACGAAGTTACCCAGTACCTAGAACACCTGGGATTCAAGATCAACGAGAAGAAATCTCGCCTCTCTCCAGCTCAGAAGTTTCAGTGGCTGGGAATCCACTGGAATCTTCAGTCACACCGCCTTTCCATCCCCCAGAAGAAAAGGAAGGAAATAGCAGGGTCTGTCAAGCGACTACTGAAATCCAAACGCATTTCAAGACGACAGCAGGAACGAGTTCTAGGCTCTCTACAATTCGCCTCAGTGACAAACCCAGTGCTTCGTGCACAGCTAAAGGATGCCGCGGGAGTCTGGAGACGATCGGCATCCATCGCTCGAAGAGACCTCAAGAGACGGCTTCCAGACAGACTTCGACGCCTCCTAAAGCCGTGGTCGGAAGCAATGGCCCTGAAAAGGTCCATTCCTCTCCAACACCCTCCTCCATCACTCAACATCCACACGGATGCCTCACTGGAGGGCTGGGGAGGTCACTCCCACCTGAAACAAGCTCAAGGGACCTGGTCTCCACTATTCAAGACGTTCCACATAAACATCTTGGAGGCCATGGCGGTCCTTCTTACTCTGAAGAAGCTATCCCCGCCTCCCTCGATCCACATCCGTCTAACCCTAGACAACTCGGTGGTAGTTCGTTGTCTCAATCGCCAGGGCTCAAGATCGCCCCAGATAAATCAGGTGCTTCTCCCAATCTTCCGTCTGGCGGAGAAGAAGAAGTGGCACCTGTCTGCAGTTCACCTACAAGGATTCCGCAACGTGACAGCGGATGCTCTATCTCGGACAAACCCGATAGAGTCGGAATGGTCTCTAGACGCAAGATCATTCTCCTTCATCTCTCATCAAGTCCCAGAACTTCAGATAGATCTCTTTGCAACGAGCGACAACAATCAACTTCCTCTGTACGTAGCCCCGTACGAGGACCCCAAAGCAGAAGCGGTGGACGCCATGTCACTGGACTGGAACAGATGGTCCAAGATATACCTGTTCCCTCCCACCAACCTTCTGTTGAAAGTCCTCTCCAAACTGAGAACCTTCAAAGGGACAGCGGCCCTAGTGGCTCCCAAGTGGCCCCGGAGCAACTGGTACCCCCTGGTCCTGGAGCTGCAGCCCAAGCTGATCCCTCTCCCGGGCCCAGTTCTCTCTCAACAAGTACAGAAGTCGACTGTCTTCGCTTCATCATCGAAAATCAAGGACCTTCATCTCATGATTTTCTCTCCCTTGCCGCAAAGAAGAGGTTTGGGATCTCGAAGAAAAGTCTAGACTTCCTAGAGGAATACAAGACCGAATCCACGAGACGGCAATATGAATCATCCTGGAGGAAATGGGTCTCCTTTGTTAAAGCAAAAAATCCTAAAGAAATCACCATTGATTTCTGTATGTCCTTCTTCATTCACCTTCATGGACAAGGATTAGCAGCCAATACGATTTCAACCTGCAAATCGGCTTTGACTAGACCAATTCTATATGCCTTCCAAATTGATCTGTCCAACGACATCTTTAACAAACTGCCGAAAGCATGTGCTCGCCTCCGCCCAGCACCCCCTCCGAAACCGATCTCCTGGTCACTAGACAAGGTGCTCCATTTCGCCTCCAACTTGGACAACGATTCATGCCCCCTCAAGGATCTGACTCAGAAAGTTATATTCTTATTTGCTCTCGCCTCGGGAGCTCGAGTCAGCGAAATAGTGGCATTATCAAGAGAAGAGGGACACATCCTGTTTGCTGATTCAGGAGAAGTGACCCTCTCCCCTGATCCGACGTTTCTCGCCAAAAATGAATTACCCACCAAAAGATGGGGCCCTTGGAGAATATGCCCCCTGAAGGAGGATGTCTCTCTATGTCCAGTAGAGAGCCTCAAGGTCTATCTTCGCAGAACTTCAAACTTTGGTGGAGGCCAACTCTTCAAAGGAGAAACATCGGGCAGCGACCTGTCACTGAAACAATTAAGAGCGAAAATCACCTACTTCATTCGCAGAGCGGATCCGAACAGTACACCCGCTGGTCATGATCCTAGAAAAGTGGCATCTTCTCTGAACTTTTTTCAGAGCATGGACTTTGAAAGCCTTAAAAACTTTACGGGCTGGAAGTCCTCGCGAGTTTTCTTTAAACATTATGCGAAACAAGTGCACGAAATCAAACATTTTGTGGTAGCCGCAGGTAGTGTTATGAAACCTGCACCTAACTCTGCGTAGAACAGTGAGTTATTTGGGACTCTAACTCTTCGGGTGCCTATGTTGACCCTCGAGTGATTCATAGTGATGTCTAAAAACACTTAGTGCTTTTATAACTGTTCTTATCCCAGGTGAAATGTCATAGTGTTACACAAGTGCCGCATGCCTTGAGCATGATGTGTTATTTAAAGACTTGCGTTCCTCGAGAACGAGTACCTACTAATCCTGAAATTCCCTTTCAGATTCAAGAGCAAGCCTTTATTTCTATGTACATTATTATTACTGTAAATGAACTTTACTTTTGCTGTAAATTATTTAATTTCTGCATTGTGAAATAAAATTTCTATTTTATTACTTATGCGTCTCCTTCAGCTCCTACTTACTATGAAATATATACTGTCATAGTTTTATTTATTCCTCCTTTCTTATGGTCATGAAGAATTTAAGATATCTATCCTTAAATTATATTCATCTTGCCTCAGTAAGGTTCCTACTCGAATACTTACTTCTGATAATCAGGAGATGAATCCTACACACAGTGCCCAACCACCACTGACCCACTCAGAATGTTCCTATGCAAATATCAAACATTCTGCTTCATCTCTAAGCTATTAAAAAGCTCTTCTGTCAAGATGAATAGTCCTTCAATACCACTTTGACGTCGGCATAGCCCATGGGAACTTCCTACCAATGGGGGGCAGGATACTTCGTTCCTATGGTTCTTACCTAAGATTACTTTGCTATTTTTGTCAATGCCTAGGCACTTAACTCTGGGGGAAAATCTACCACGATACATTGATTCTCTGGTACTCTTCCATCAGGACGCCATGGCTTGAGCCCAAAAAACGGATTTTGAGCGAAGCGAAAAATCTATTTTTGGGTGAGATAGCCATGGCGTCCTGATGGACCCTCCCTACTACTTCGTCAGTTTGTTCCCACCCTACACAATTGTATCATGGTGATGGGCAGCAACTGGCGCCAGGATAAAGACGCTCGTGACGTCATTAGAGCAATGGCGTCCGTTTGTTTACGTCTCGAGTATCAGTAGTAGCCACGAGTGAGATTAGCTGTGGAACGGCTCCCAGCTATTCTCAGCCCTTACACACCGAAGCGTTAACTCTGTTCGGGGTGGAGATAGCTATGTGGCACGACCAGACATGCGTGTCCCCTGTTGTATTACGATGTCTTAAAGGGAAACCTTTGAGATACTCGCTCCAGAAGTTAGAATTCTGTGATAACCTGTGGTTAAATTCTCTGGGAATATCTTAGTAGTCTTATACCCAAGGAAGCTACCAAACAGGAACCTTCCATCAGGACGCCATGGCTATCTCACCCAAAAATAGATTTTTCGCTTCGCTCAAAATCCGTTTAGCGATGCAGATTTGCACCGACTCGCAGCGGTGCCCTTTTAGCTCGGAAAAGTTTCCGGATCGCTGATTAGTTGGACAAGATAATTCTAACCAATCAGCGATCCGGAAACTTTTCCGAGCTAAAAGGGCACCACCGCGAGTCGGTGCAAATATGCATCGCTAAAAGAAATGGACTATAGTTACCATAGACCTAGTATTATTATTATTATTACTACTACTACTACTACTATTTGCTAAGCTACAACCCTAGTTGGAAAAGCAGGATGCTATAAGCCCTGGGGGTCCAACAGGGAAAATAGCCCTGTGAGGAAAGGAAAAAGGTAAAAATAAAATATTTTAATTAGAGTAACATCATTAAAATAAATATCTCCTATATAAACTATATAAACTTTAACAAAACAAGAGGAAGAGAAATTAGATAGAATAGTATGCCCAAGTGTATAGGTTCTAAAGCTTTCAGATATATACCCTCTTGATTGTCTAACAAGCTACCTACCACTGAGGGCTTTCAAGTTGAATATTTTTCTATTCCTTTAAAGTTGTGATACCATGAACTTTATGATTAATTCGGATTACACTGTATGATACCCTAAATACTTAAGAATTTATGGCTAACAAATTTTGTAAGTCTTGCTAGGCCCCAACCTTTTCCAGGCAATGTGGTCAGGATATTTCGCACCAGTTTTTTTTTTTTGCACTCAAAACTTTTTTTTTTTTTGTAAAGCAATACACCATACAAAAGCAAAATATATTTGGAACAGTCAAAATTCATATTTTGTATTACCTTTAGCAATTTAGCTGTATATCATATCTCTAATTGACAAGTTTCCTTGAATAGCAGTATTAACAGAGGTCTGTCATGTTAGATACAGGCACGGCCTAAAATCTTATCCATTGTTTTCAAGCATAAACATATTTTTAGATAATTGCTGTATAAGGTGCAAATGCTCCATTACTGAGACATTTTTGGGAGAAATTAAGGAAATGACAGTTTTCCCACCAAATTCCAAGGGAACTATATATTCACCATAAAGACTAACACTCCGTGAAGGCACAAATGAGGGTTTTAAGTTGTCATAAGAATAATTTCATTATATATCTTCATCTTGTACATCAGACTGAAATTTCATGTGAGTGGGTTATTTTCATACAAGCAAAATCGAATAATAATTTTGTCTGCATACCAACTGTATTTGCTTCATATTTTTTCCTATTATAGGACAGCTTTTACCTTTAATTTGGCTTAAAAAATCAATAATTTTCAATTTGCTTAGTTTACTCCCTTATTAACCTGACTCAGATTTCTCAGTACTGATATAAAATAGATTTTAGTTTTCTTAGAGTACATGCTGTAATAATATATATAAAAAAAAATAATCTTGCCTGAGGTTCATATAGCCTGTTGTGTCCCCTTGCCCTGGACCAAAACAAGAGGTAGTGGTGGTGCCCAGAAATTAAGTATTCCAACGAGGTCATTTAATTAGCTGTGGTTTAGCAGCCGCTAGATCAAGGTCATACCCTGATAACAAGTCTGCATACTAAACTCGGCTGCATCACAGTAATCACTATAACGGTCACTTCTCGCTTTCATGTTTCCAATTCTCTTTTTATTACATTCCTCATTTATGGTATAATTATTTATGAACGATTCACGGCACAAACTTTTGTTTACTATCCAGAACTCATTTAATTGTTAAGTAATTTATTTATTTCTGGGGCGGCCTGTGACGGCCGGTGAAAAGGTCCTTCTTTACACTTTTCTAATATAAATCTTCCAAATATACTAGAGAAAGATAAAAGCATGGAATGCAGAGGTTACTACCCTCGCACGATCACCTTGTGAGTGTCGTGTATACAACAAGGGCGTGTGAAAACCACTATTCACAGGCTGTCTTCCATTTAGATAATCCCTTCATCAATGTGGAGGGCCGTGCCAGGCCCTAGAGAACACAGTTGGACTACCCCACCGACACCTAATAGTGGTTTTCACACGCCCTTGTTGTATACACGACACCCACAAGGTGATTGCGCGAGGGTAGTAACCTCTGCATTCCATGCTTTTATCTTTCTCTAGTATATTTGGAAGATTTATATTAGAAAAGTGTAAAGAAGGACCTTTTCACCGGGCGTCACAGGCCTCTTCCCAGAAATAGATTTTTCCTTCGTCAAAATCCCTTTTTACAGTACTTATTTCTGCTAGATACAAATAAAATTATCTTACTTAACCCTCAACAGGATTTCTACCTCATGTGATTCCAATCATGCCAAACCCTCGCATTCTTTGTGTTAGATCTTAAACGGACTCTGCCCCCGCAGCAGCTAGTACAACCCTTACATTAGCGGAAGCAACTGATCAACCCGTGAGACCGTCGGCCATTCCGTTTCCCCCTAGTGAGGAGAATATTGCCAGATTAGAAAACTGGTTATCAGCCCATTTTTCAAGTACGACTTTCAACACCGAGAGAGAACCCCTCCCGGTAATGGATGGGGAACCCCACCGTATTCACTTATTACCTGACGCAGTTCCTTACGCATGCCACACATCCAACCACTCTCTCCTTACAGGCAGCCTCATCTTACACTTTGCTAACCTTTAAGACTCCTGTCGGTCGTAATCAGCTGTTTGATTCCTTCCACCTAATTTGAGAGTGACAGGTATGTGGCGAAAGATTTTCATCCAAACCAATCACATAACTTCCCTTGCTACTAACAATACAAACAATGTAAAAATGAGGTAATTGGTTGTTGTGATTACCTGGATCCCAAAGTTACATCCAAAAGATAAACCAGCTTTGAAAAGGAAGCCAAATGAACCTCGGGTGAAATTCATATAATGAAAAATTTAATCATTATTTTTCAATTTTCATTTAATCTTCTGTAAAATTTACATATTTTTCTCAAATGGGATATTATCAACCTTTTATGTGTACTTTTATTTGAAAAGGAAGCCAAATGAACCTCGGGTGAAATTCATATAATGAAAAATTTAATCATTATTTTTCAATTTTCATTTAATCTTCAGTAAAATTTACATATTTTTCTCAAATGGGATATTATCAACCTTTTATGTGTACTTTTATTTGGATAAAACTTCTGTCCCTTGTATAACTTCATTGTTCCATGTTTTATAAGGCTTTCATCATTTTGATTTACTTGAACTGCTGCATAGTTTTCTGACTTATCAAAGGAATAGTTTCAATGGCTACTCTCCTTTTCGACACCAGGAAGTCATCTTATTAATTACCATCCAGTTTTACTGATAATTTCAGATCTACTATGAATACCAGAAACGCTAAACAATTTTCACTGCTAAAAACAAAGTCAAATTGGGTCAAGGTTAGATCTAGTCTTCTTCAGTTTGATATTTCATTTTCACACAATACAGTGACATTAGTTTGAAAGTAACATCTGAGGTCATCAGTAAATTAATTTCACTCATGAAGGGACACAAGTAAAAATAATTCATCTACTTACATCTATGACCAGCTGAGAGCTACAATTGTAAAATGGATGTACCACTTTCTGTTAACCCTTTTACCCCCAGGCTCTTTGGAAATTTCCAACCCTTAACCCCCAAGGGGTTATTTTTTTCCCAGCTCATTTTGCAGTATATTTTTTTTTTAAATTTCTCTAACAGCCCTAATTTTGGTCATAGAGAGGTCAGGTTGGTCTCATTCTCTTGGAAAATGCCTGAATTTAAAAAAAAAATATAAAGAATATGAAAAAAAAATTTTTATAGCATTTTTTTGCAAGGATGTACTGGTACGTCCATAGGGGTAAAGGGATGGGTTTTGTGAAACGTACCAGTACGTCCTTTGGGGGTAAAAAGGTTAAGCTTCTGTGGCATTCTAACTTGTATACATATGCAAAGCTCCAAGTGTCTTGATGGTAAACAGGTCATTGGTATCAACCACAGATTAGCTACTCAAATTCAACATCTGTAATGGTAAGCTATCTCACTTCCCTCATCATTATGGTCAAGGAACAATAAGAGCCATTTTCAAGGTCATTGAAGTTTCATTCAGATATTAAATTTTCTAGTCTGGGGTCACAGTTTGATTATGAAGATAGACATAAGTAAAGGAGCAAATTATTTGGGGGGAATTTACAAGAAAAAATAGTGTCCTTGTACAGATGTAACGCTCAACCACTAAGTGCAAGAGGCTACAATTTATAGTTAACATTATGTATCAACAATGAACTATAACAAATAAAAAATTTGATAAAATGTACAGTATACTGTACTACCAAAAGTCAATACTGTATAATTAATTTGAATGTCTCATTTTAAGAAAAGGGGTTGGAGCATTATTCCATATATAAAAAACAATTCTCAAAACTTTACCTCTTCCAATTATTCAGCAGAAAGTACAGTAGTCCTGGTTGTGAGTTATGATTTACAATTCTGCAAGAAATTAAGTCATCTACTTGCAAACAGAAGTCTTTTTTACCATGTAATTAACTTTAACTACAGTACAGAACTGAGGCAAGAGAGCGTGCTAGAAATAGAAATGAATGGCGAGCGATTGTGACGCAGTTCCGGTAGGCCCTGCTGCTTCCTCCAGTGCCTTAGATGACCGCGGAGGTAGCAGCAGTAGGGGACTCAGCAGTATGAAGCTTCATCTGTGGTGGAAATGTGGGAGGTTGGGCTGTGGCACCCTAGCAGTACCAGCTGAACTCGGCTGAGTCCCTGGTTAGGCTGGAGGAACGTAGAGAGTAGAGGTCCCCTTTTTTGTTTTGTTTCTTGTTGTCGGCTACCCCCCAAAATTGGGGGAAGTGCCTTTGGTACAGTATATGTATGTATGTACAGAACTTGTGGCCTCTTTATTGCTATTCTGTATGATAATTGAGAAGACCCACTTCCATTTTCCCAATCTATTCATAAAGGTTACTTTCAATTGGATTGAAAAAGAAGCCATTAAAATTCAGGAACATTAACATATACTTAAAAATCGGTTTTTTTCCGATGGAATTAAAAAACATAAATATCAATACCTATGGTGAAATTATGCATTACATAGATATAGTTTATGATGAAATAAAAAAGATAGCTTTAATACAATAGTATAATATATAATTAAATCATAATTGTTACAAGCATAAATTAGCAACAAATGTTAACAAATAATGTGAATTTATACTTTTTATTTACAGAAATTTCTGGATAAAGATAAATATTTCCTTTGAAAAGTTATAACATATAGTATGTACATCCGATATGACTACGAATTTGCCATACATCTATTTTTCAAATGAAGATGTATAAAGCTATTTAACTTATTAAAACATCTTTCAGTAACTAAAAGGTTTAGAAAGAACCGCCCTTCCAAACGACTTTCAAACAGTATGTGATAAAATATATTAATCCATGCTACATTCTCAGATACACAAGTATATGTAATACACAAAATAAAAAATACTTGAAAATGTGCTCAATCAGTCTAATTAGGTGGAGGTGGCATTCCTATCCATAACATGTTGTCTGGCCAGATTTCATGAACTTTTTTCAGCTAGACCAGCCTACATTTACAGGAAGTGTTCCTAAACTGTTTATATATTACTGTACACGAGAGTAATATGAAAATGGAGTTTTTATGATAAAACAAAGTTTTATGAATACTTACCTGGCAGTTATATATATATTCGAAGCTATATATATATAACTGCCAGGTAAGTACTACAGTATTTATAAAAATGGAGTTTTTATGATAAAACAAAGTTTTATGAATACTTACCTGGCAGTTATATATATATAGCTTCGAATATATATATAACTGCCAGGTAAGTACTATTCATAAAAATGCTGTTTAAAGTACAGTATTATGTATTCTCTATAAGTAAGTTTGGACATTTCAGAAGCAAACTCATGTAGTATAACCTCAAGTGATTAGAAGTAGGCATAAATCTATTTCAGGTCAAAAACACCTTTTCTGTACATCCAACGATGTTGCGTAATACACTTCAGTACGAACAGTATGAACATTTAGGAAAGTAACCCCCTCTATCTATGCTCCTTTTTCTGCTTAATTATTCTTTAAAGTTCAAACCTAAACCTTGTAACCCTTCTAAATTCTGATGACATGAATTGATATCATCTAAATTTCATGCCTTGAGAATATCATGACATCACCTGTTGAAAACTAAGCAGAAATTAACCCTATTTTGATTTTGGGTATCACTGGGAATTAAATTTACAGTTTTGTACTTTTTAGGATGTTAAAAGAATGAATAAATTATATTATGGGTTTTCTTAAATAATTATTTGTGAGAAATATAGTCATTTCTGTCTTTTGCGAACTTCAAATATAATATACACTTTTGTTGTACAGTATTTCATTTTCAAACATACAGAAATAACTAAAACCATTGTATATGATGAAAGTAATTTTACAGTACGTGATTTAAAAAATCTCTAAACTTATAAGTAGTAAGCCAGAACCAAATATTTTACCAAAGATATGCTTTGGACTCCACCAGTAATGTCAAAAGGATTCATGGTGGTCACACATTATACAAAACTCAATGGCATAATGCAAAAGGCATTCTCCACTGTTATTTTCTTTATCCTGTAAACCTCATATTACAGTTTCTTAATTACATGAAAACACTTTAATACATTCAACATAACAAAAACTTGATATCTAAAATATTACATAAAAATAAAATATTCAAAGCTGCCTAAAGTACATGGAATGAGAGGCAACAAAAGCTTAAAACTTATATGAGTAATATACTCTTTAAAATCATGGGAACCTGACTGACCTACAAACATGAAATAATGATGAATGAATGAAATTATATACCAGACAGTCTTCTCATCTATCAGAATATATAAAATTCCATCAGTGCATAATTGTAAGTTGTGATAAATGCTTTCCATCCATCAATGACTATGTAACTGAACACACATATGAGCTGGGTTGTGCGTGGCAATTCAAGTCAAATTTAATATCATATAATCATAAAAAAACATCTTATCTTGCATTAATGTAATGCTGTACAGTACTTTGTTTTGTGAATAACAACAATGATTATATTACCTGAAATTAATCTAAGGAATTCAATTTGAGCACTCATTACATTTTAGTAACACAAATTTCATTTAAAGGTTTAAAGGCTGCTCAAGAATGGCAGAGGCAAGGGACAGTGACATTGCCCTAGCAATCAGGACAATGCCCTAGAGACTGACCATATATTATATGATCAGCGCCCAAGCCTCCTCTCCACCCAAGCTAGGACCAGGGAGGGCCAGGCAGTGGCTGCTGATGACTCAGTAGATAGACCTATAGGCTCCCCAAACCACCCAACCTTAGCTCACAAGGATGGTAAGGTTGCAGACACTAATGGCACTAACGAGTCTGAGCGGGACTCGAACCCCCGACTGGCAAACACCAGGCAGAGACGTTACCAATCAGGCCACAGCAACTACCAACTTATATCTTTTTTCTGTTTAATGGATGTTATAGCAAGTTTACCTTCATCATCCCATGAGAAACAACCAAATGACTGGAAAATATCTGGATTTTTATAGTTTTCCCCTTCCCATTAGTGGGTACATTTGCCAATAATCACCTTTAAAAGTACTTCTTAATATATAGATAGTGCACTATAACCATAATGTACAAAACCAAACCAGTTCCTAAGTATTTTAACTTACATTACTGTACATATTATTTTAAATTGTACTAGTATTTAGGCATAAAAACTTTAGTGCCCTGATGACTTTGCTAACTGTCATCCTACTGTCTCCAACGCATTTTATTATATTTGCCTTACACATTTCTTCCAGATCGTCTTCTATTATTAACGTGCTTTTTTCCCCATTTTTTGTATAGGGTAAGCACGGTTGCCTTCTTTTTTAGAGGGACTTTTACTTTGGCTTTAGAGTAGATTGTAGTCCTGATCAGCTGCCCTGCCTTATATCGCTTTAGACCCTGGTAGCGTATATTCATGTATTGTACCAGAAACCAGCGTCCTTCCTCCCAGCAGCGAGGAATCTTGGCACTGTTAGGTAAACAGTTCGAGATGTGTAAGGTGTCTCTTATGTTTTTAGAAGTTGTTTGAGTGGTTTTGTTTGTGTGTGTATTTGTCTGTAACACCCATTTGCTTTTAAACAAACCTATCCAGCGATTAAATACATAATCCTGAGGTGTCTACACGGATAGCAAAGTATCCACCTCTCTGACTGGTCGGCTGCGTATTTGAAATGCGGCACAGACTTCTAGGAAGTCCGAGCTTGCTGCCTCAACCCACTTAGCCATCAAGGCTCCTGCTTCCAGATACAGTATTTAAATATAATTTTGAAGATCTGTTGTTATCCAGAAAACTAAATATAGGAGTTATGATTATTTCTTATATTATCCTACACTCAAATCAATTGAGTTTGATTAAAATATTTACTCTTATGGAAATTCTTCCATAGGAAGTTGGACAGGTATAAAGAGACTAAAGGGAACAGATGAAAACTAAAGAGCTGACACAAGTACAGCTGGGGACATACTGTATTATGCCAATATAAAGAACCTGTGAGGCCCATTATAAGTAGTAATAGCATACAAGGGGTCTTAAATAAATGAGGCTATACAGTACTGTACTATATTGGCAAAAATGACAAAATACTGAAAAATAAAATTTTTCTTAATATTCGTACAAAATATTTAAAATGTGACATAACCAGGCTTTTAAAATAATGTTATCAATGGAAATATAATTTTCATTATGCTTCTCAAAATTTATGTAGGGAAACGTTAAGAAGTTAATTCGCTATAAATTACCATTAAGGCTCGCTTCACACAGGCGGATTAGAAACCAATGAGGCCCTAAACACGCTGCCCAATAGGAAATTTATTTACTAGCCGCGTGCACTGCTAACCTGGACAGTTCCATTGTAGTGGCTTATAGAAACTACAAGGCCGCTTGGGGAAAATCCTCTCATGTGAAGACATGCCTTCTAGCAAGAGGAAATATTTCCATAAGGAAAAATTCCGCTCATGTGCAGCGAGCCATCCCATTAATGTATTAGAGATGTAATGACTTCTCAGTGAGTTTTACATATCTTGTAAACTTCCTCCTTTGATTTCTATCTGTGATTCTTCAGCTATAGTATATCCTTTTTTCAAGATTTACTGGGTCTTCATAATGGTTTTAGTCCTACTACTTCTGTAGCTATTTTTCTAGGAGACTATTGGTCCATATGTCATCCACACATCTCTCAGCATTTCCTTCTGTGTGTTACGTTCTTCCCTATTTACTCAAGATAAACTCTCTTCTAAGGACAAATATATACAAGAATAATGATTTTTGGTTTGGGTATACTAAGGTCAGTCCAGAATGTGATAGGATATCAAGTACAATCCCAAACATCCATTAACTAAGCCAGCCAAACAATCAAGCATGACCCTTAGAGCAATATGAGTATTTATCACCAAGCGAGACAAAGATCAAACACCGTAGTCGACTTTCAGAAACTGATATTGGCAGGTAAAAAGTAGGGTGACAAAGCAAGAAACAAACACCATCTAAACAACGTCATTAAGACAAATTCATCACAGGTATCCTGGAAGAATTAGCAACAATTTGAAAAATAGGGAGTAGAAACTAAGTAACGAATATCTGGAAGTGTAAGTGAGAACTATTATGCTCCTTAAAAATGTGCAAAGGAATACATTGGGATATTAAAAAAAAGCAACAGCCATAACAAACTTAGTGACCTTCTAACCAAATGTTACACTACAGAGATTTGAGTCACACAAAAAAAGAATTTATCAAAATATATCAAATGCTGTATATTTCATTACAAAAGAACATAATGTATGGGAATATCTCATCAATATTTCATGTGTATCACTAAGTACTGTAGCTGGGATATTTATGTATCTTTATACTTGTGCAAATAATTAATTACAATGTATTTTTTATCATACAGTACTCAATGATGAATGGTGAGCAAAAGTACGTCAGTAAAATCAGAATATAAAAACAGGAAAGCATTGTGTGTGTATATCTCTCTGCAAACTCCATAGATACTTTATCTTAAAATCTATCTGCTTTCAATTTTCCAAATCCTCAACAAAATAGCAACAGCACTCTATATGAACTAGCGAAAGAAATAAAAAAGAAAAAATCCTCTTTTGCAAGGTCATTAAACTTGAAAATATTGGATTATACATCTCTTGTGGTCTGCAGGCTGGATACAGGTACAGACTCCAGTGTGCTGCACAACATTCTTGGCTCTTTGCTATACTTTGCTCTGCTACTGCATAGCTATGGATTGGGTTTATGAATTTTGGCTATATAACTGGGACCTGTGAGGCCATTCAGTGACCAAGCATTACCCTAGAGTTAAAATATGAAGTAAAAGTTATAAGAGGTTGGACACAAAGGTGGAAGAAAAGAAGCAAAAATGGAGGTAAAGTACAAATATCATACATATACCAAGGCAATTCCCCCAATTTTGAGGGGTAGCCAACATCAAACAAATGAAACAAAAAAGGGGACCTCTCCTCTCTACGTTCCTCCCAGCCTGACGAGGGACTCAACCAAGTTCGGCTGGTACTGCTAGGTAAGTAGAAGGATATAATGCCATTATCCTCTACAGTGTCAGCATTCTGTCTTACATCTTTTTCGGTTCCCTTTCGTCTCTTCCCACTAATTCAAAATTCACGAACCTCATTTACAAGAAAAATAAGTGGGCCAGACCTATGAATCTATACCTAAGACTTGGTACTTGATTAAGCGACTTAATAATATTACTAATGAGGAAACACAGAAGCATGAAATTATACCACCTGGTAAACAATAGCAAGAAGGAATAGTTTTGAAATATATGGAAGAAAACAGTCATAAAAAATACACAATGTGGAATGCTTAATGTCACTAGAAAGTTGTAACTAGAGGTAGTGTATTATGTGCCACATAGCAGCCTTAGAAAACTGATTCTCTTGAAAATATGGTATGAAATCACTAAAGTAGTAAAGTACAAAAAGGGGCAATATATCTAACATATGGTAAAGAGAAACAGATTCTAAAGAAAGTGAGAAAGTGATTACAAGTCACAGATTGTGAAATACATATGATTTAATTTCATTAGGAAAGAAAATCATAGGATGAAGTCCCTATATGTGATATTAAAAATGACAAAGTAAATCTTTAAACAACTTTGTAAAGATTATAAAGTTACACCAAAACTAAATCTCTAACTTTCCATGCATTTTACCAGAGAAGTCTTAATGAATGTGAAATTTTGTATTAATAAATTAACCCTTTTACCCCCAGGCTACTTGGAACTTTCCAACCCTTAACCCCCAGGCGTTTTTTTTTTTCAAGCACATTTTGCAATATATATTTTTTAAATTGCTCTAACAGCCTTAATTTTGGTCATAGAGAGGTCAGGTTGGTCTCATTCTTTTGGAAAATGCCTGAAGTTTCTCATAAAGTTATCAAAAATATGCAAAAAAAATGTAAATAGCAGATTTTTGCAAGGATGTACCAGTACGTCCATGGGGGTAAAGAGATGAGTTTTGTGAAACGTACCAGTACGTCCATTGGGGGTAAAAGGGTTAAGAGCAATACAACACACTTGAAATAATTCGGAAATACCACACAAAGCTTACAAGAAAGCCAGTAAAGTAGGTATTGTAGTACTGTTCAGGATTAAGACTAAAATTATGACAAGATTAGACTCAGATTGTCCCTAAAATACGGATGAGTAAGCGAAACAACCAACAAAATATGCTGTGGACTTCGATAAGCCAAGTAGTACTGGATCTTTAGGCTTCAAAAGAAAAGAAATATAGGGGAAGAATAGGATTACAGAGAAGAATCAATACAAATCACACACCTGGAATTGCACAGAGAAGAATTATTATAGTAATGAGACTTGAACAATGGAAGTTGCATTTGTGAAGTCTTATTGGGGGGGGGATCAAACATTCCACTTAGTTATGTGGGATCTACAGCAACTTGAAGTAAAATACTTAAAACAGACTTAAATGATAACAGATTAAAAGGCTTGGAATGAGTTATGTACTTTTTCCTTGTCTGAACAGGCATGAATGGCAAATGTTCAAAGTAATTTGCAAATTTGTAAAAGGTAAATAAAACATTTAACACAGTGCTACCAATAGATGGTTATGAAGCTTGAAATAATCTATTATATCTAAATGGGATCATCAAGTGAGGAATCTCAGTTTTGTACATCCTGATTGAATAATGGATCAGAAGAGGAAAATTACTTAAGACAACACAAAATATTTTTAGTGCTCATGTTATTTCTCCCAGCAAAGTCTTGATCAATTACAGTAAATTAGAATGCTGATATCACTAACAAAATTGAATAAACACAAAGCTTACAAATATCTTGTTTTGAGAGTGGTGCGCAAGTCAAAGATCCAGAATTTTAAAAATGTAAACTTTAAAATTTTGATGCATATTTTAAAAAATTTATTGAATTTTTTATGTCTATTTAAATATTAACAAGAACCCTAGGATCACAACTATGGGTAATATGAATTACACAATGAAATTATGTATCATTTAGTTAAATAATGATCACACCTCAATTTAATTTACCAACAGAATAAATAAGATTTCCCAAAAAAATTAAGACACTAATATGATGGGTGAATGTTTGGGTCCTATTCAGAAAAAATTACTTTTTTTTTTCTTAACCCTTTTACCCCCAAAAGGACGTACTGGTACGTTTCACAAAACTCATCCCTTTACCCCCATGGACGTATCGGTACGTCCTTGCAAAAAACTACTATTTAAAATTAATTTGCATATTTTTGATAATTTTTTGAGAAACTTCAGGCATTTTCCAAGAGAATGAGACCAATCTGACCTCTCTATGACGAAAATTAAGGCTGTTAAAGCAATTTAAAAAAAATATACTGCAAAATGTGCTTGAAAAAAAATAACCCCTGGGGGATAAGGGTTGGAAATTTCCAAATAGCCTAGGGGTAAAAGGGTTAAATGGCCTAAAAATTTGTGGGTGTCGTTTACAATGGAAGTTTTGAAATGAACTGGCATCAATATTGTCCACTGCTAACTGATCACTCATTTATTTCTTAGGTCACTTAGTTTATCGCACAATGATTGTTAAGGAGGTTACCTCGTTTAACCAAGAGCATTCTACAGCAATGCACATAATACTACTGTACTATGTGATTTTCCAAACAAGGGTCATCTTAAACAAAGTGTCTTCATATTCTGGTAATATAGTGTGAGAGTGGCAATTCTTACTATTTTAGTGGATATAACTCTGAAATCTATAATAACATCCCCAACAAAGTTACATGATTCATGGTAACTACATATGAGTCTTTCAGTCGAGAAACATGCCAAGCGCCATTTTTAAAAAGTCAGAAATCGCGATTGAAAATTGCCAATTTTCAATCGCGAATTACTCGGTAAATATAATAGCTAGGAGTTTCATATTTGTTATGAATATAAAATTTGCTACTATTTATAACAAATATGAAACTCATAGCTATTATATTTACAGAGTAATTCGCGATTGAAAATTGACAATTTTCAATCGTGATTTCTGACACTTTTTAAAAATGGCGCTTGGCATGTTTCTCGACTGAAAGACTCATATAGAACAAATATGTAAAACAAGTTTTCAAACATTCACAAATGAAAAAAGTAATATTAGGACAAGTTCCTTTCACAACACTTTTAAGAATCGGATAAAAATTAGGAAGAACTTCATAAATTTAAATAACGTCTATGATCCCGGATACAAACATTTTCCTTATTTAACTCTTTGAGCCCAAATCTCTCACTAAATAATTTGGCCCTCAAGCCCCAGGCCTTTTTTTTTTTTGGACATTTTAATTAATTAATTTTAGCATATAAACTAAACAAAATAGGGCTTTAAATTTTAATTTAACTGATTAACCCTTTCACCCCCAAAGGACGTACCGGTACGTTCTTGCAAAACACTGTTAATTACATGTTTTTACATATTTTTGATAATTTTTTTGAGAAACTTCAGGCATTTTCCAAAAGAATGAGACCAACCTGACCTCTCTAGGACAAAAATTAAGCCTGTTAGAGCAATCTAAAAAAAATATATAGCAAAATGTGCTCGAAATTTAACCTTACAGTGGGGGTAAAAGGGGGTAAAAGGGATAAATGTCCTTTCCATTGATATATAAGGTTACATAGTTTGTAAAATTTTCATGTACAGTATGTGAATAATAAGAGAAAAAAAACCTAGTAATTACTGGATGCAAATTAGTCTTATGGCACCGAAGGGAAAAGTTTACACCCAACGTAAATTTCTTCCAATAACCCTCAAAAGGTCAAGTTATACACCAAAAATAGCATAAAACTAGCCAAATATTGTCATAAACTAAGAACAGCCATGACTTCTTGTCTGGTTAGTAACCATAAATAGATACCATCACCTTATCACTGACATTACTAATTTATTCAGTGGGCTGCAGGTATGGAAACTAATAAAAGGATTTCAAGAAGGCACTGAGTGAAATATAAGGTTTGTCTTAGGGAACATAAAAAATTAATCTAGTGTTCTTATGTATTCATGTGTTGCACAAATCTCTTTTTCTATTAATGGGAAGCTGCAATTGAGGTGTAAGGTAATATTAAGGTCTGAAGTACTGTATTCTTATTGATTAGTATCAATGTAATTGATAATATGAGCTGGAAACCTCGATGTTCTCTGAATGCTCCTTACTGTCCATGGGCAAAGAAATCTGTAATACTTGTATGAAACAGCTGGTGCTATGAGGACTGAAAGCTGTACATTGCACAAAGAGTAATTCAAAGTGCTAGAAGTGAGAGAGGTGCATGCTAGCTCTATTTCTTCATTAATTGTATTTTCACCAAACTAAAAATAAAATCAGTGAAAGCTTTGCAAGTAGGTGAAGTGAAATTGATTGGAAATTCTAGATCATGGCAAGGGAAATCTAACACACGAGAAACAAAGATAACATCCTGAACAAAAGGGAGCTTACTGGTAACTTAGCAAGAGCATAATTCTTTAATGATGACAAATACCCAATTCTTGACATGGCATCTTTAAATTTCATGTACCATATTTACTCATGACAATGGTCAAGCAATATTGTAAAAAAATTACACCAATATTCTTTATTGACTTCTCTTAAAATTAGAAAGCAAAAATTTCCATGAACAAATTAATACTTTGCCAAAAAAAAAAAGAAAAAAAAAAAAAAAAAAACCGATCATGTCCATTTTATTGTTGAACTCAAAGAATGAATTCCAATTAATATTATAGCAACATTCTCCAAAAATAAAGAATAAGTATTACTGATAGGGTAAAAATTCTAAATTTCTAATCTTGAATTCCAACTTCTTTAAATTATCTAAATATTCAAGCAATTTAATCGTGTATACATGTCAAGGATTAGTTAATGTAAAAATATATTCGTGAATTAGCACTACAATGAAGAAAAGTTGATGCTTGAATCGTACATCGGACAAAATATTGATCTCAAAAAATTACCGAGATGCACAACTTTTTAGTTTATCATTGTATTCAGTAAGAGCAAAATGCAATGAACATGGTTAGTAAAATAGGTGATATACTTAAATAATTTTAAAGCTGACATATCATCATGACCATAAATAAAGAAAATATAAAACAAGCCTCTCTTTTTTTCCAAATGAAATTCTTAATATGCTAAAGATATATCATTGCAATAATAAATACGCAATATTAATACAGTACAGTACTATAAAAATAATTTAAATTAAGAGATAAGAAGTATCACCAAGCCAGAACTTATAGGCCTATATTGTTAGTAGTTCAGGCAGTTTAACAATTGTGACATGGTGAGCAGGGGATGGCTGCAAATCAGGGTTACTTCAAATTTCAAATGCATAAAGAATAATGAATCCACTCTTCAGCTAATCAATATTCTTGAATGGCATTGCATCGTTTTAACCAAGACAGCACAAATAAAAAATGAGGCTCACATATTGGCAGGATACCTATCTGTAGCTGCACAAAAATTTGAATGTTCAAAATTAATTATCTATTTCAAAGATACTTTCCCTTGGACATACCTCCTCAGCATCTTTTCAATCAAAGTAATAATTCTAAAGTAATATAAGAGTTGGTGTACTGGTAAGTGGTGTTCAGGCAGCATGAACTACATAGCTCTTGTATACTATGGTTGCTATAATAAAATTTAATTTCATAGCACATGTCTAGATGATTACTGGACAAGACTGATTCGCATAAAATCCCTTACAAAGTCTTAAATATTTTCATATTTCTCACAAGGCAAATGAACAAACCTACATACCTGTGCTAAGATGTTTTATATTTTTTCAGTGACCTTCAAATACCAACAACATTGTTTAACCACTGGCCATGTTTTTCTCCGAGAATTTTTTGGTATGAATTTGTAAGGAGACATCTGTTGATTAGTTCTCGTTCACCAAGAAGAACAGCACTCCATTCACTATTCACGGTTTCAACGCAAGATCTTTTCAAGGCTGGAGGAGGAGGAGAGCAAGTTCTTTGGGGCGAAGAACAAAGAAGATCACGTATTCGTGTCAATAAAAAACGACGATGGCAAAAGAGGGCTTCGTGATCTCTGTATTCCTCAATAAGATCTCTATTAAAATCTAGTTCTCTGATATAAAGCTTCTTAACTGAATCTACATAAGGAATGATCTCCTGGATATTATCAACTTTCTTTTCCTCAACTACAGACACAATAGAGTCTAGAAGGTACTGAAGAAAATGAAGTCCACTATGTTCACTCACATGAACACTAACCCAACTATGAGTTGCATCATACTCGAGTCTACACACATCTTTAAGAGTAGCATATCTACAGAACTGCTCAATGACCCACAATCGATGGTTCCAAGAGTGGTAATTGTTTTGATGTTTGTTCGCAGTAGCCGTACATAAATCTAATTCAGCAAAGAGAAACTGCTTAATACTACTTGAATCAACCATGTCCATAACACCGTTCTGATTATTTTCATTCAAACCATTTCCTCTGTTTGCTGGTATGTAGACTGTTCTAGCAATGATATTAGAAAACATCCACTTACGATGCTGGAACACTTCCATACACTTTGGCTTTCTAGACAGAATAAGTCTGGTGAGATGCAAATCAGATTCTGCTGTAAGCCGGCCTTCACGAAGCAGCATTTTCCGTACATTCCAAAAGGTTGCTACCTCTGGCGCAATAAGTAGGCAAAACTGGGTCCATCGCAACAGCAAGACCGGATCTAGTAAAAATAAGTTCCTTTCAAAATTAAACAGAAGATTTGTGATTTATATGAATTAAAAACAAAGTAATTTCCACAACACTATACTAAACAATCAAAATATCAAGAGAAATTGGAGGTGTAATAATATAAAAGGGAAAATACTACAGTATACAAAAAATTAGTCCAATAAAACATTTCCGACAATTCTGCAATGAAGAAAATAACTTGGTAATTTTTATGGGATTTTTACAGGTCATCCGATACTTGGAAATTAGGCAGATATTTGATGAGTGAGAGGATCCAGATGACACTAAAGACTGGTGTGTCTGGGATATTTCAAGACCAAAAAAGGGATTTTGACGTAGGAAAAATCTATTTCTGGGCGAAGGACCTGTGCCGCCCAGTGAATAAGCTCCATTTAGCACTTATTCTTAGGTAATTTACTGCTAAATATACCAGAGAAAAAATGTAAAGGAGTGCTAGGTTAACTAGCTCGCTCACCTATTGGTGTCGGTATAAAATTGGGCGTATAATCCAGAGGTCCCGCACTATTTAGATTCATCCACAACAGAAACCCCAATAGAGGAGAGCCGTTCAACCTCACTCGGTACTACTAACAATGCATCCGCTCAGAACCCAACTCCTTAGCACCCAAAGTTTGGGGACTCCAAGGGAGAGGAGCTGGGAGGGTTCACTGGGCGGCACAGGTCCTTCGCCCAGAAATAGATTTTTCCTACGTCAAAATCCCTTTTCTGTGCTCGAACCTGTGCCGCCCAGTGAATCTATACAAGAGAAAATGTCACCAAACTTGCAAAATAAAGGAAAAAACATAAGCGTAAGGGAAATACAGGATGCTTTTAATCAGAGATGAGTACCAAAAAACAATTATAAGGGTATCTTAAATATGAACATAAATCCAATAAGGTAGGTATAATAATGCCGTGAGTGATAATATATACAGATACTCAGGAGCATAAAATTTACAAATATAATAACAGTATTCAGGTGCGAGACCAACGAATACAATAGGGTATAAATGAGGCAGGTAAGAGGGAGAGATAAAGAGTCAAGGCATTAACCTGTGAGTTACTTGGGAGTAACTACGCTCCCTGCGGCTACTGTAGAAAATTTTAGGGCTTCCAAATGTTTAAGATAGTGTTTCTTGAACACTGACGGTGATTTCCACCCTGTATACCTGGAAAGGTCTGTAAAATTCATGTGGTGAAAGAAGTTCACCGAGGTAGCAACCGCCCTGATATCATGTGCAAGAGGAAAAGAGTCAGGGTTAGCTTGTTTAATAAAATACAAGATTTGTTGCCTGATCCCTTTAATAGTAATGGTACCGCCTTGTTCTCTAACGAATAGAGGCCCCGAGGAGTTAGAGGAGGTCCGGGATAAATAAGACCTAAGAGTAGTAACAGGGCACAGAGACGGATCTTGCGTGAGGGGAACAATTTTCCAGGAAGACCATCTGTTTTGAGGGTCTTCGTTCTTAGCCAAAAAGAATTTGTTAGGAGAAAGAAGGACCTCTCCCGAAGGCAGGAAGTCAATATGACCCGGGTCTCTCGACAAGGCTGCCAATTCAGAAATTCTTGCCCCGGAAGCCAAGCTCACCAGGAAAAGTGTTTTCCTGAGAAGGGGAATGTAATCACAAGAACTGTTAATGGTATCAGAAGCCAATCTGAGTACGTCATTAAGGAACCAGGTCACCGGAGTAGGACGAGTAACCGGTTTCAGTCTGGCACAAGCTTCCGGAATTGAAGCTAACAAAGAGTCGGTTAAGTCTATGTTAAAACCCACTAGGAAGATCTTTTTCAGAGCCGATTTAATAGTGGTGATAGTATTGGCTGCCAGACCTGATTCTAATAAAGATCTAAAGAAAGTGACTGTAAGGTTCAAGTTCATACAGTTCACGTCTGAGTCTATTAAAAATTTTGCCAACTTTTTAACTGCAGAGTCATACTGGCGGATGGTGGAATCCCGTTTATCCGATTCTAGGAACAAGGTGTTTTGAGGATCAATATTGGCACCATGCATAGCCGCAAACTTCATAAAGTCCATAAAGTTAGGGCGCTCTGAATGTTTGAGAAAGCGTACCCAACGCGTGTTTGTACTATCTGAGACAGAACCGGATTGGGTATCGGGTGAGAGTATAGTCTCAACTCTCGCAGGAGAGGATACCAGTTGCTCTTGGGCCAGTTGGGTGCGACCAAGGCTACTTGTCCCTTGAAGGATCTCAGCTTGTCTAGAACTTCCAGCAAAAGATTCACCGGGGGAAAGAGATAAATCTTTTCCCAGGTGTCCCAATTCTGTGATATGGCGTCTGTGGCGTAAGCCTGAGGGTCTAGATTGGGAGCCACATATACTCTCAATTTGTGGTTGGATTCCGTGGCGAAGAGGTCCACTTGGAGACCGGGAACCTGAGAGAGAATCCACCGAAATGACTTTAGATCGAGTGACCATTCCGATTCTAGAGGGGAGGTCTGGGACAGGGCGTCTGCCACTACATTCCGGACTCCCGCCAGGTGGACAGCTGAAAGATGCCAACGGTTCAAGGCTGCTAGGGAGAATATGGCTACTAGAACATGGTTCAGAGGCCCTGACTTTGACCCGCCTCTGTTGAGGCAGCGGACCACCACTTCGCTGTCGAGGACCAGACGAAGGTGTTGTTTCTTGGGAAGAGCAAGACGTTTCAGGGTTAGAAGAACTGCCATGGCCTCTAGCACCTTGATGTGAAATTGGCGGAACAAGGGAGTCCAAAGACCTTGAACTTTCTTGAGCTGAGAATAACCGCCCCAACCTGACAAGGATGCGTCCGTGTGAATGATTAATTTCGGAGGCGGAAATCGAAGGGGAACTGACTTTGACAGACTGTTTGCTCTTGTCCAAGGAAGAAGTCTTTCCCGTAGAATGGGAGGAAGGCGGACTTTCCTGTCCCGGAGCTTCCGGTTCGCCCTCGAACGCCAGACACGATTGATATCTTTCAATTTTGCCTTCAGAAGAAGATCCGTAACTGAGGCAAACTGAAGGGACCCCAGAATCCTCTCTTGGAGTCGTCTGGAACTTACTTTGTCTTTGAGAAAACGTTTGGTGTTCCTTGCAATCTCTAACCTCTTGGGTCTGGGAAGACACAGAGTATGAGATATAAGATCCCATTGCAGGCCAAGCCATTGGAACTTCGATTTTGGAAGAAGACGGGACTTCTTGAAGTTGATCTGGAAGCCTAGAGATTGAAGATAATGGATGACTTTGTGAGTGGCTTTTAGGCAATTTTGGGAGGTGTCTGACCAAATGAGCCAGTCGTCCAGATAGGCTACTACTTGAATCCCTTGATTCCTGAGTTCCTGAACAGCGACTTCTGCTAACTTTGTGAAGATCCTTGGGGCGATGTTGAGCCCGAAAGGCCTCACCTTGAAGGAGTAACGTTTGTCCCCTAAGCGAAAGCCTAGGTACGGACGGAAGTGTCTCGCTATCGGGACGTGATAATAGGCGTCTGTAAGATCGATAGAGGTGGTGACGGCCCCACGGGGAAGTAAGGTCCGCACCTGCGAGACGGTAAGCATTCGAAACTTGTCGCATTGAATGGACAAGTTGAGAAAGGATAGGTCTAGAATCACTCTTCTCTTGTCTGAATCCTTCTTCGGGACACTGAACAGCCGACCTTGAAACTTCAGGTGTTTCGTTTCTTGTACGGCGTTCTTTTGTAAAAGATCCTGGACAAATTCGACCAGGTCCGGAGTGGAATGTTGACGAAATTTGTTCGGAGGAGGAGGTCCTTGAATCCAACTCCACCCCAGTCCCTGGGAGATGATACTGAACGCCCAGGGACTGAACCTCCATTTGTTGCGGAAGGCATAGAGCCTCCGCCAAGACTTCCTCTACGAGGTCCTCAGGGAAGAGGTTTGAACCCCAACAGGAGGACCGGATCAGCTTATTAGGTTCATGCCTAATAGTCGCCTCTGCCAGGACATGTTTGCGACACTTGCGTTTAGCAGTAGCGAAGTCATACAGGTCGTAGTATAATGACTGCAACGTAGCCTTGTTGAGAGATTTAAAAATACTCTCAGTATCGTAAGTCAAGGCTATCGACTCCGTGGAAGTGGCCAGGTTCAGAGTACGGCCAACGCGTAGGCGAGAATCATACTACTGTTTAATGAGGGATTCCGGGAGACGGGGAAGCCGCTCACTAAACATTACCGAAGCACAGTCTGCTGCTAGCTTTCCAGAGGTAAATGTGGTATGGACGTTGTCCCAACACTCAATGCCTGAAGGAAGAAGGAGGGAGATTGGATCCACCTCTCGGATGGGAGGCAAGGGCTTCTCCTCCAGAGCATATTGGAAGGCAAGCTCTGCTACCTTATTGACACATGGAGTCACGGTGTTTTTGTCCATTAGGAACATTGTAAAAGAGCTCTTATAAGGCGTCAACATAGTGTTCGTGCAGCCGATGTCATTCAGGAATCTGGCCCACACAGATTGGGCCTGCTCTTTTGGGAAGATGACTGTCTCCTTGGGGACCTTGTCTAACCGAACCAAAGCTTCCTCGGTAAGCCTGGCATAACCATGAAATGGAAATGCCAGACCAGGAGGAAAGAATTCAAAGTCCTCTAGGGGACGAGTGCCAAGACCCTCCAAAGTTAACATTCCGTCTGAGAACGGGGAATGAAGAGCCATACGCCAAGGGTTGTTTTTGGCAAACTGCGGGAGCTTAGAGGCATCCGGGATGAGAGAGCTTTGGACCCGCTCCGGAGCACCTTGCTCTAATGCCCCAAGTCTCTGACCGATGTTAGAGAACATCGTGTCCATCTTAGACTGTATCTCTGATACCAACTTAGCCTGCATCTCCGACACGATGCGAAGCATGGCTGATTCGGAAAGGCCCGGGCTAGCAGCAGGTGTGGCGGAATGAACTCCCGGGTCGCGAGACTTAGAGGAGGAGCCAGAAGCCTTAGATGACAGGTTTGTATTCTGTTTAGAACCATGAGAAGCCTTATGAGGCTTATGAACTTTAGGTAAGGTTCTAGACTTATTCTTGGGGGGAACCGGGTGTGATCGTTGGGACGAATCACGGTCCCCAGAAAAACCATGGAAGGAAGAGCGATCAGAAGAAGAAGAAAGAGAGGGGCTGAGGATAGGAATCTCAGCGCCAGAAACACCTGCCTCACTTACCACCCTACCTGTATCTGGATCATCCAATAACATGGGTTCCACGTCAAGGTTCATGGAGGCAACATTGTCTTCTAGATCTCCGGGGGCGTCCGACGGATCCTGCTCTGGATCAATAAACCCCGCTATGGTGGCATCAATGTGGGCAATGATGGGAGCTGCAACATGCCTAACCACAGCGGCTGAAGACTTGGCGTTGGGGTAAATCAGGGAACAGTAGTCCTCGGAGAGGACGTACGGCCGCTTGGACTTCACGTTCCGGGCAAAACCACCAACCCACACTTTTAGTGTGGCCCGAGCCGCAGACTTTTGCTCCGGGGATGCCTGAAATAATAATGGGAATTATAAAAGGGCAGACTCCCAGTGGTCCTTCAAGACCATAGATATCTTACTAAATAGTGTATGTATGCCAAAAAAGGTAAGATAAATAGGAAGGCAACATAGCCAACGGGACTCACCGAGTCAGATCCAAGGGTGGTAACGAGGTCAAAACAGACCACACAGTTATCCGGGTGCCATACCACGACGTCCTCCAGCTGCACACCGCAGAGGGCGTGAGACCGACAGACGGTATGGCCGCAGGGCTGATGTAGAACAGCTGCACAGGCTGTCGTCTGACAATGCACCATCTATAAAAAGAATAGTATATGAGAAACTGTAATTCTCTTAAGTAGGGGCGGGTCCGGAGGACCCGGCCTAAACCTAAGTCTAGCTTAAGACTAAAGTAAATAGTATATGAGAAACTGTAATTCTCTTAAGTAGGGGCGGGTCCGGAGGACCCAGCCTAAACCTAAGTCTAGCTTAAGACTAAAGTAAATAGTATATGAGAAACTGTAATTCTCTTAAGTAGGGGCGGGTCCGGAGGACCCGGGCCTAACATAAGCCTAACACAAGATTAGGGCTTAACTTTAATATTCTTAAGTAGGGGCGGGTCCGGAGGACCCGGCCTAAACATAAGTCTAGCTTAAGACTAAAGTAAATAGTATATGAGAAACTGTAATTCTCTTAAGTAGGGGCGGGTCCGGAGGACCCGGCCTAAACATAAGTCTAGCTTAAGACTAAAGTAAATAGTATATGAGAAACTGTAATTCTCTTAAGTAGGGGCGGGTCCGGAGGACCCGGGCCTAACATAAGCCTAACACAAGATTAGGGCTTAACTGTAATATTCTTAAGTAGGGGCGGGTCCGGAGGACCCGGCCTAAACAAAAGTCTAGCTTAAGACTAAAGTATAGCCATCCATTCCGGTCGAGCCGGGAGTATAAAAAAGGATGCAACAACAAAAATTTAAGACACAGGGTGTCTGATTTCCCGGGGCGAGGCTAAGCCCCGGGCCGGGAAATAAAAGTATCCAAAACCAATTCGTATAGGAACTCCGGGGTAGTGATCTGTCATATAATCATCATAGGAACTGTTATAAATTAAATAGGGGGGCGGAACTGTAGATAAGAACTGCCAACGGAACCCAGAGGGTTTCATATAACATAAACCAGTGTGATAAGTGAATATAAAATAGGGTGCACCGGGATCCAACTCTGTTGACCGGTGGCCAACCAGACTAGACAGAGCCGAACCCGCCGGGACACCCGGAGGACAAAGTCCATAAACACTGAACTACCCCCTCTATAAGGAGGGAAGGCAACGGTCCCCTAGGGGAGAGGGGGAGAGAAGCCTAGCCACCCACCTAGCGAGAGGGGGAGCATGGGGGAGAATCACGTGATACGGAGCAGCTGGGCTACCAACTGACGATCCCCAACCAGACAGATCAAACGGAGTAATAGCACAATATTCATTATAATAGTAATAGCGTTGATAATATAAAATAAACAAATAAAAATTTTTGGGCAAGGCATGCAACATAATAATTAAATCACAAAAGACACACCTGATGGCTTAAATAACATTGCCGCCTAGCACGAAGGTCGGCAGCCATAACGATACGTAAATGATATCGGCCCAAAATTTGAACCACAAGGGTTCTAAACGCTAAATAATGAATATCCATAATAACAAATAAAATTTAATAATAAAAATAATACATATAGTAACACCGCGAGTGAAACTAAAAGCTCTCAAAACAGGAGTACCAACTGTAAATGGAATCAAGCAAGATCGGTATGAACGAAGAGAATACACTCCTATAATTCAAATATTAGACGATCTAGGTTGCTCAAAACACAGCAAAACACAGCTTGGTACTTAACTTAGACGGTGTCTCCAGGGAAACCGACGAAGAAGCCATAATCCAAAGAAAATAAGCGAAAAAACGAGAGCACAACAAAAAAGCGGGTTACACACAAGACGTGCTAAAAGGAGTTGGGTTCTGAGCGGATGCATTGTTAGTAGTACCGAGTGAGGTTGAACGGGTCTCCTCTATTGGGGTTTCTGTCGTGGATGAATCTAAATAGTGCGGGACCTCTGGATTATACGCCCAATTTTATACCGACACCAATAGGTGAGCGAGCTAGTTAACCTAGCACTCCTTTACATTTTTTCTCTGGTATATTTAGCAGTAAATTACCTAAGAATAAGTGCTAAATGGAGCTTATTCACTGGGCGGCACAGGTTCGAGCCCAGAAATGTAGGTAATATATAAGTCAAGGTTTAATGCAAAACAAATTAAATATACAGATGATGATGATAGCTAAAGTACTGGAATGTTTAGTAAACTGAAAAAGATTTCATAGAGACAACATATTCATATTATTCTACTGTATTAAATACAAAACACTATTGTAAATACTAACAATGCAGATAAGCAGTATTTTCATGAACCTCCCATGATGTTCATATTGCTTCTTCTCTAGAAGCTTGGTTTAATTGACCTTTACCAATAAATATTAAAGATTTTAAGAGTTTCCCATTTTCTTTACCTTCAATAACCACATGCCCTTAGTATAGGAAAGAACAATCTAGAGGTAAGTGGTAACTAATGCATCGAGTTCTTTGTTTCTTCAGTTCTTCAGTTGTGATCAGGCCTTCTCTACATTTTTGGATTATTACTGCCCATAGGATGTCTCCCCCTGGTTTTGTTAGCAATTACTATGTGGAGAGTGAATGGGAATTATTTCTGGAAGTTCATTATCCTCATTCCCTTTGTGTATTGCATTAGGGCAATACTGTGATTTAAATAACCATTGTGAAAAGTGCGTTTCCCTCCCGGTAACTCTCATGGGAAAGTATGTTTCAATGATTTCCAACCAAATTAACCCTTTTACCCCCAGGCTATTTGGAAATTTCCAACCCTTAACCCCTAGGAGGTTATTTTTTTCCCAGCACATTTTGCAGTATATTTTTTTAAAATTGCTCTAACAGCCTTAATTTTTGTCATAGAGAGGTCAGGTTGGTCTCCTTCTCTTGGAAAATGCCTGAATTTTCTTAAAATATTATCAAAAATATGAAAAAAAAAAAAATCTATAGCATTTTTTTGCAAGGACGTACCGATACGTCCATGGGGGTAAAGGGATGGCTTTTGTGAAATGTACCAGTACGTCCTTTGGGGGTAAAAGGGTTAACAGATTAAAGAGCTAGATAATACTTGCTGTTAGCTCAGGGGAAAAGCCAGGGAAGACTAAGCTAGTTGATTCTAGCAGGGATGACGATAATGTCACGCCTCCCCTTTAGACAATTCACATAATCAGCCATTATCAGTAGGCAGTTAATTCTAATAGCCAGGCCTTCTCCATCATGAGGCTCAATACTACACAGTATTCTAGAAGTTTTATTCCAGCTGTTACAAAGTTGTGGAATGATCTTCCTAATCGGGTAGTTGAATCAGTAAAACTTCAAAAGTTCAAAGTTGGAGCAAATGTTTTTACTTTGACCAGGTTTACATGAGTCTTTTTATTGTTTATATGTGATATCTGTTTTTGACGTTGTTAATAGTTTATATAGGACATACTGTATCTGTTTTGACGCTGTTACTTTTTTTAGAATGATATATTGTTAATTTATTCTCATCATTTATTTATTTCCTTATTTCCTTTCCTCACTGGGCTATTTATCCCTGTTGAAGCCCTTGGGCTTATAGCATCTTGCTTTTCCAACTAGGGTTGTAGCTTGGCTAGTAATAATAATAATAATAATAATAATAATAATTATAATAATGAGTTTCATAAGCTCTTGACTTGGATAGCTTCCTTTGTTGAAGTTCAGAGGTCCAGTATATTCAAGCTAACCTAACTTCCTAAGTTGAGCTTAGAGTTAATTAGTGTTTCTTTCAGTATGGTATTTTTCCTTAGTTTTTTATCAAGACTGCTCATTTCTTAGCTCCTAAATTGTCTGTTATTTTCCATATGTTAGCAAGAGGAGGTTCTTTTAGCACTTGTTGAAGAATTGGTAATGTTACTCCATTAATTAATGTGTTTGTGGTAGCTCTAGCCCATCTGATTACTGCTCAATTTCTATAATTCCCATATCATCTAAAGTTTTTGAACATCTTTTGGCAGATCATCTAAATAGGTATGTTGAAGGTGTTCATCTGTTCCTTTGTTTGCAATGTGGCTTTCAGAAAAGCCTTGGCGTATGTGATGCCCTTCCTACAACTTCCAATGCCGTAAGAGAATCCTCTGATTGTGGTCAGGAAGTTCGTATGATTGGCCTTTATTCTAGTGCCACCTTTGACTGTATTAATCATGATGTAGTGTTCTTGGCCCATTACTTTTCATACTATATACACAAGGTGTATTTTGGCCAAGAAAATAAGCTCAATACATAAGCAGATGAGGCTACTCTCTTTGCATCAATTCCATCTCCTAAATGTCGATAGACAAGCAACCAAGTTCATTGTTTAGATGATCAGTATAGGTTAGAGATGTGTTAGAAAATTGAGTGAGATACCTTTCCATGTGAAGAGAATCTTTTTCCCCACTACCACATTGGAGACATGGTTGGTTTTGTGACTTATGTACACTGTTCTAAAATAAATAAGAAAGAGATTTGTACATAGACATTATATATATATATATATATATATATATATATATATATATATATATATATATATATATACTGTATATATATATACAGTATATATATATATATATATATATATATATATATATATATATATATATACACACTGTATATATATACAGTATATATATATATATATATATATATATATATATATATATATATATATATATATACAGTATATATATATATATATATATATATATATATATATATATATATATATATATATATATATATACTGTATATATATATATATATATATATATATATATATATATATATATATATATAAAATGAGAGAAAGAGACAGAATCTTGAGGGATTGCACTGTCTCAAGGACTTATTACATCTGCGGAGACACCTTGTGATCTTGAATAGACTGGATTTATCTAGTTTTTATGATTTGGTCTGCTTTATTCTCAACTTCATCTTGAGAGAGAGAGAGAGAGAGAGAGAGAGAGAGAGAGACATGGCTACTGTAGTCAGAGTGTTTTCTACAAGTGTCGGCGTGTCTTATCAGCACTATGAAGATTACTATGGGCGTCGTCTTCTATGATTAAAGTCTTAGAGGACTCACGATGCAAGATAATAGTGGGAGGCTTACGTTGCAGAAAGGATCCTTTGTCTCCTACTCATGTTGGGAAGTGACGAAGTAGGAGAGAAATCTTAATTAGTCTCCTGTGACAAGAATAAGGGATTTTGACGAAGGAAAAATCTATTTCTGGGAAGAGACCTGTGACGCCCGGTGAAAGAAGTCCTTCTTTACACTTTTCTAATATAAATCTTCCAAATATACTAGAGAAAGATAAAAGCATGGAATGCAGAGGTTACTACCCTCGCGCGATCACCTTGTGAGTGTCGTGTATACAACAGGGGCATGTGAAAACCACTATTCACAGGCTGTATTCCATTTAGATAATCCCTTCATCAAAGGGGAGGGCCGTGACAGGCCCTAAAGAACACAGTTGGACTACCCCACCAACACCTACCACGCGCGCCCTCCAGGTCATCCTTCTGTTTTGGACTTGCCCGCTAAGTCGTAATTTGTTTTGCTCGGTGTTTTCGCAAGTGATTGTCGTTAATTCAACATGACTGACGCTGCTACTTCACCTTTACCAATGTTAAGTACCATAGTTTGTTTTGACAGTTTATAATATCTCTCCCTACTGTGCCTACATGGCGATTCCATTGAAAATCTCATCTAAGCAAGAGGGACAAAGGGGATTCGGATCTATGTCTGCCCGACTCAAGAGAATGCCACAAGGGTAGCTATCCCTGCCGTAGCAAGAACGCAAATTCCAAGGCTAACCCAAAGATAATGATTGTAATACCTGTCAATGGATGTTAAACATATTTTAGTCGACTGTCCTGTTTTTAATCTTCAGAGGAGGACACATTTATTCCAGGACAAACCTTTAAGAGATATAAAGGGGGAAAACTGTAATACCCTGAACTTTAGAAAATTTATACAAAGTATTGGGTTATATTACGAGCTATAATTGATTTTATTAATTAATTTATTTATTTTACCCTTTTAATCCCTATTTATTTCACATCTAGATTTTATTATATGAAAGTGTTGCGATTTGTATTAAAGGTTAAAATGATACTAAATGGTGTGAGTATACAGATATGATTGAATAATTTTCGTTATATAGCCCTGAATGGCCTTTGATGCCCCAGTGCTTGGCTTAATGCCTAAATCCTATATTCAATTCAATTCAATCCAAAGATAATGACTAATAACACAAAAGACCGTGAATAAAGAAAAAGATACATAAGTCACAAGCACTAAACACTAAAAGGGTAAGCGAGTTGAATGCGAAACTCTCGATCATATAGAGAAAGTTGAGGTACGTTTCCTAAACTTCATGACTAGGAGTGTCAAGAGGAAGCAACCAAGCACTATGAGCTGACTTCCTGGGCTGCGTGCGGTGGTTGCTTGGCTATGAAGTATGAGGCAATCAATTTTCTTTGATTGTCTGGTTGTAGAAAATGAGACTAGGAGTAACCCATATAAATGACTCGGAAGTCTGTATCCACGTAGGAATAAAAGCAGCTTTACTAAAATTCCCTTTTTTTTTTTACACATTAAAACTCATCCTTTCTCTGTCCCATCATTTCATAGATGCCATGCAATCCAGTAGCGGCAATGGTATTACAGTATTAGTGGCAGTGATAAGGGGAAAATTGTCATTTTTATTATTTCCAGCTTAATCCAGCATTATCTAATCATTATCACAGGTATATCTTTATTTATGGGATGTGTTACTTTCATTGTTTCACATACAGTACTGTTAAATGTGCTTTGAAGTGATCAACAAAAATCCTTTGAATTAGAAAATACTTTACAGGTAATATTCCAATAATTAGCCTAAAATCAAGCTAATAATTCTATCATCATGGTTCAGAATCATCTAACAAGAACAATAACCATTTCAACTCTTAAGGTAGTGTCCAGGGTGGTTGAAACTCCACTTTTTTCAACATTCCCCATATTTCAAACTGACTAAAGTTATTACTTGTGTGCAGGTCAACCACTTTGAACTCCTTTAAAACTGACCAGAAAAAATTGACCTCTTAAGCAGATGTGTGTAGTAAAACATTAAATATTGTTATAAAACTTATAAAATTGGTACATAGGGCCTTGATTGATAAAAGCTCCAACATTTAAAACAAGGTTGAACAATCAACCAAAATTAAAGGTACCTTCTCCCCATAAAATAAAATCTTTTAAAATATCAACATAGAACTTCTTGTGTAATCCATACAAAAATAAACCAAAGTCATAAAACCCTTTGCCGAGGCAGCACAGTAAAAATTTTCATAAAAGTACAATAATAATGAACTTGGTTATCTTACCTTCCCGTCTTTTGGTCTGTTTAGCATCCAAAATCTTTGTATAAGCATAGGCATAAACATGCTTCACACACCATGACTCGAGGCCTACTTTGTGTTCAATATTGATAATAGGTGATCTATTGACTTCGCCAAGAGAAAAAACCACATCAAATTCATCCCTGAAAACATAAAACGAGAAACATGATAAACTCTAAAAAAATTCATCATTAAAAAAATGATATTTTAATTATAAAATAAATTTTTGAATATACTTACCCGGTGAATATATAGCTGCAACTCTGTTGCTCGACAGACAAAAAACTGTACAAAAAAACTCGCTAGCGATCGCTATACAGGTTGCGGGTGTGCTCATCAGCGCCAACTGTCGGCCAGATACCAAACTCTATGTAAACAAAGACTCAATTTTCTCCTCATCCCACTGCGTCTCTATTGGGGAGGAAGGGAGGGCCGTTTAATTTATATTCACCGGGTAAGTATATTCAAAAATTTATTTTATAATCAAAATATCATTTTTAAATATTTAACTTAGCCGGTGAATATATAGCTGATTCACACCCAGGGTGGTGGGTAGAGACCAGTTAAATATGTTTACATCTTATGAGCTAAGAGTTTTTATTTCATTTTAGAAGTTATCAAAATAACAAAAACAAAATAAATAGGTACCTGGTAAGGAAGTCAACTTAGATGATTACTGTGCCTTATAAGTACGTCTTCCTTACGGAGCCTCGCGATCCTCTTAGGATGGTGACAGACCCCTAGGAGCTGAAGTATCAAGGGCTGCAACCCATACAACAGGACCTCCTCAAACCCCTAATCTGGGCGCTCTCAAGAAATGACTTTGACCACCCGCCAAATCAACCAGGATGCGAAAGGCTTCTTAGCCTTCCGGACAACCCAAAAACAACAATAAAAACATTTCAAGAGAAAGATTAAAAAGGTTATGGAATTAGGGAATTGTAGTGGTTGAGCCCTCACCCACTACTGCACTCGCTGCTACGAATGGTCCCAGTGTGTAGCAGTTCTCGTAAAGAGACTGGACATCTTTCAAGTAAAATGACGCGAACTCTGACTTGCTTCTCCAATAGGTTGCGTCCATTATACTTTGCAGAGATATATTTTGCTTAAAGGCCACGGAAGTTGTTACAGCTCTAACTTCGTGCGTCTTCACCTTAAGCAAAGTTCTGTCTTCCTCACTCAGATGTGAATGAGCTTCTCGTATTAACAATCTGATAAAGTCTGACCAAGCATTCTTTGACATAGGCAAGGATGGTTTCTTAACTGAACACCATAAAGCTTCAGATTGGCCTCGTAAAGGTTTAGTACGCTTTAAATAGAACTTAAGAGCTCTAACAGGGCATAAGACTCTTTCTAGTTCATTGCCTACGATCTCCGATAAGCTGGGAATATCGAAAGATTTAGGCCAAGGCCGAGAAGGCAGCTCATTTTTGGCTAGAAAACCAAGTTGCAGCGAACAAGTGGCTTTTTCCGACGAAAATCCGATGTTCTTGCTGAAGGCATGAATCTCACTGACTCTTTTAGCCAAGGCTAAGCATACCAGGAAAAGAGTCTTAAGAGTGAGATCTTTCAGGGAGGCTGATTGTAATGGCTCCAACCTGTCTGACATGAGGAATCTTAGTACCACGTCTAAATTCCATCCATGGGTAGCCAAACGACGCTCCTTGGTGGTCTCAAAAGACTTAAGGAGGTCTTGCAGATCTTTATGTTGGAAAGATCTAAGCCTCTATGCCGGAAGACCGATGCCAACATGCTTCTGTAGCCCTTGATAGTGGGAGCTGAAAGGGATCGTCCTTTTCTCAGGTATAAGAGAAAATCAGCTATTTGAGCTACAGAGGTACTGGTCGAGGATACAGAAACTGACTTGTACCAGTCTCGGAAGACTTCCCACTTCGATTGGTAGACTCTAATGGAAGACGCTCTCCTTGCTCTAGCAATCGCACTGGCTGCCTCCTTCGAAAAGCCTCTAGCTCTCGAGAGTCTTTCGATAGTCTGAAGGCAGTCAGACGAAGAGCGTGGAGGCTTTGGAGTACCTTCTTTACGTGTGGCTGACGTAGAAGGTCTACCCTTAGAGGAAGACTTCTGGGAACGTCTACTAACCATCGAAGTATCTCGGTGAACCATTCTCTCGCGGGCCAGAGGGAAGCAACTAACGTCAACCTTGTCCCTTCGTGAGAGGCGAACTTCTGCAGTACCTTGTTGACAATCTTGAACGGTGGGAATGCGAAGAGATCCAGATGTGACCAATCTAGGAGGAAAGCATCTACAGTGAACCCTCGTTTATCGCGGTAGATAGGTTCCAGACGCGGGCGCGATAGGTGAAAATCCGCGAAGTAGTGACATCATATTTACCTATTTATTTAACATGTATATTCGGACTTTTAAAACCTTCCCTTGTACGTAGTACTGTTAACAAACCACCCTTTAATGTACAGAACACTTAATGCATGTACTACAGCACCCTAAACTAAAACAGGCACAAATATTAAAGGCGATTTTATATCATGCGTTTCCTAAACACCTAAAAAGCACGATAAAAAATGGCAACCAATGTTTTGTTTACGTTCATCTCTGATCATAATGAAGAAACAAACTCATTTAGTGTACACATATATGTATAGGTTAGTTTTTGCATCGATTATATTGATTATACAGTACTGTATGTTGATTTTTTTATTACCAATGTTTTAGTTTACGTATTTTTCTTAGGACTTCCAAATGAAATCTTTTTCTTTATGACGCCGCCTGAAACGACGGCGTGTACGCTCAGTAAACAACCACGCTCAGAACAAACAAGGCATTTAACGCGCATGATGATAGTGATAAATAATGATACAGTACATACAGTATTTACAGTAAAAGCATTTACAAAATATGTTACCTTACAAATATAAATTATACAGTACTTGTACGTAGCAAAGCAGGAAAACAATTTACGAGAGAGAGAGAGAGAGAGAGAGAGAGAGAGAGAGAGAGAGAGAGAGAGAGAGAGAGAGAGCGAGAGAGAGAGAGAGAGAGAGAGAGAGAGAGAGAGAGAGAGAGAGAGAGAGAGAGAGAGATTGTTTTACGTACGTAAATGTAAATTTTAAACAAAAAAAATATGATAGGTTACAACATGTAGACTTTTAAAAGCTTCCCTTTAACTTAATGCATACAGTACGTACATTACTAAACTATAAAACAGGCAGTAAGAATATTAAAGTAAAAAATAAAGATTGTTACTGTACTCACCACGAAAGAAGTTGAAGAAAAACTTGAATGGTGATGGCGATGAATTTGCTGCACAGTAGAAATGATGATGATGAAGCTGATGATGTGTTCTACTGTGCAGTCAATGATAGTATTTTACGTCTCTTCAGACGGAGGTGTCTTTTCCTGGGACACCTCTTCAACTTCTTCCTGGGAAACTTCTTCAATTTCTTCCGAAGGTGTACTAGCAGGAGGAACTGGCTCTTTTTTGCGAGGCTGGAAGAACATTGTGATCGGAAGTTGTTGCCGCTGCTTCTTTTTTCGATCCAAGAGCATCCTGTAGGGAGTCATGATGTCATCGACCTTGTTGGAGAATTGCATCGAGCGAACCATATCCTCGTCCCACTCTTGTAACATTTCTTTCGCCTCCTTGATATGGTTGCAGAACTTGGCAAGCCGTTCTAATGTTAAGCCCGTTTCTTCGACATTTTCTTGGGTCTCTTCCTGGGTACCCTCACTCTCTTCCTCACTTGCCGATTTCGTCAGGTCTTCGAGGTCTGCGTCAGTTAGGGGCTGGGAATGGCAGTCCAACAACTCGTCGACGTCTTCAGTCGTCATGTCGCCAAACCCGTCACCTCCAATTATGGCAGCCAACTGCACAGATTTCCGTATTGCAGAGTGTTGGATTTCCGACGGAGTAAATCCCTTGTCGTCGTAAACAATATCGGGCCACAGCTTCTTCCAGCTCGCATTCACGGTTGCAGGTTTCATCTCTTGAAGTGCCTTCTGAATATTCTGCAGGCACGTGGCTATGGTGTACTGCCGCCAGTACGCCTTCAAGTTGAAATCTTCATCCTCGTCATCTTGGGCAGCATCCACACACGCAACGAGGTCCGCCAAGGTATTCTTCGTGTAGAGGGCCTTGAACGCCCTGATAACCCCCTGGTCCATCGGTTGAATTAATGACGTGGTGTTGGGTGGCAGGAACTCAACCTGAACGCCCTCACGCGACAGGTCAGTTGCGTGTCCACCAGCGTTATCCATAAGGAGAAGGATCTTGAATGGCAAGCCCTTCTCTAAGAGATATTCATGGACTTGCGGGATGAAACACTGGTGGAACCAGTTGGAGGTCAGCATCTTCGTAATCCATGCTTTTTGATTATGCATCCAGTACACGGGAAGGAGATTCTTATTTTTATTTTTCAAAGCGCGAGGATTTTTCGACTTATAAATAAGCCCCGGCTTTAACAAAAATCCAGCAGCATTGCCACACATCACGAGGGTAACGCGATCCTTGAATGCCTTAAAGCCAGAGGCTTTGGCTTCCTCTTTGAACAGGAAAGTTCGCGACGGCATTCTCTTCCAAAACAAGCCAGTCTCATCCATATTAAAGACTTGTTCCGGCTTGTATCCACCTTCGGCGATAATATTCTTGAACGTCTGGTTCACGTAAGTTTCAGCAGCGGCAGTGTCAGCGGAAGCAGACTCCCCATGCAGGGAAACGCTTTTCAGGGCGAAGCGTTTCTGAAACTTCGCGAACCATCCTTTGCTTGCGGAAAAACGTTTCTGAGGCTGGGAATCAGTGGATGTCCCTGGTTGAGGATCATCTGCATCATCATCATCTTCAGCATGGTTGCCGTCGTCGTCTTAAGGTTCCTTTGCAGCAAAATTCTCATATAAACTCAAAGCCTTTGTTTGGATGGTGTTCGTATCCAAGGCTATGTTCTTCTTCCGGCAGTCGGCAATCCACACAGCTAAAGCACCTTCCATGCGTACGATCGTTTTATTACGCGTTGTAACGACTCGCTTCGCTGATCTGCTAAAGGTGATTGCAGCCGTCTTTCTAATGTTCGCCTCGTCCTTTTTGATATAGCGAACAGTGGATTCGTTGATGCCAAAATGGCGGCCGGCGGCCGCGTAACTTCTACCATCTTTTAACATGTCGAGAAGCGTAACCTTCTCAGCTATCGTCATCATCCTTCGGTGGCGTTTAGGCTCACTACCAGCCTTACTAGAAGCAGAACGCTTGGGAGGCATTGTACAGTAGGATTTAACAGAAAGTTCAACAAAAAGTTCAACTTAAAACAGTCGCACACAGCACAGATTAAACTTCACAAACTTAAGAACGTCTACTCAGCGATACGCGGAAAGAGAAAGTGAACGATCCAGCCCCGCGAGAACTTTGATGCTGCGGGTAGAAGATGCGGGCAAAACACCAATCACAGGCTAGATAACAAAACTTGAGTTCTGATTCGTCATCTATCAGCGCTTGAACCAATCACAACCCGTCTTACAGTACTATGATGCGTTGGTTACTCATAGAAGATGCCCCGCGCATACTGAACGTACGTAGATTAAGTACAATACCGTAATAATAATAAATAATGATAATAATACTGTACAGTAATAATAATAATAATAATGATAATAATAATAACAATAATAATTTTATTAACAACAACAACAATAATAATAATAATAACAATAATAATAAAAATTTACGTACGCTATTTTACGCCTCTCTCTCTCTCTCTCTCTCTCTCTCTCTCTCTCGTACGCTTATTCGAAATGTGATTTTTGCAACAAAGAATATTATTGGATGCAGTACTGTACTACGTACGTATACATACAAAAGATTCATGGAAAAGAAGCACATCCATTACAGTACACACCATTCTAATATGGTATGACTGCATCTGATTTGCGTTTCATGTTCGATTTAATTTTACTACGTACTGAATTATCGTATGATCACATTCTCTTTTCGTGTTTTATTTCTTTCTGTGCTGAATTATATATCATATGTAATGCAATGAACAATCAGTAAGAGCAGATATTACTAATTACAGTATTAATGGAATTACAGGTAACAAAATATCGTATTTGGTTGTCTTCAGATTTCGCGGTATTTTCGAATTTTCCGGAAAATCCGCGATATGTATATATATATGGGTTATGGGAAAACCCCGCGAAGTGGTGAATCCGCGATTGTCGAACCGCGAAGTAGCGAGGGTTCACTGTATATGTATTGCTGCTGGGTCCGGGACTGGAGAGCAATAGATTGGAAGCCTCTTGGTCAGCGAGGTTGCAAAGAGATCTATAGATGGTTTACCCCAAGTGGCCCAAAGTCTCTTGCACACATCCTTGTGGAGGGTCCATTCGGTTGGAATTACTTGCCCTTTCCGACTGAGACAATCTGCTATGACGTTCAAGTCGCCTTGGATGAACCTCGTTACTAGGGAGATGTCTTGACCTTTTGACCAGATGAGCAGGTCCCTTGCGATCTCGTACAACGTCAGTGAGTGGGTACCTCCTTGTTTGGAGATGTACGCCAAGGCCGTGGTGTTGTCCGAGTTTACTTCCACCACTTTGCCTCGAAGGAGATACTCGAAGCTTTTCAAGGCCAGATGAACTGCCAACAGCTCCTTGCAGTAGATATGCATGCTCCTCTGACTCGAGTTCCACAGACCTGAGCATTCCCGACCGTCCAGTGACGCGCCCCAGCCCAAGTCCGATGCGTCCGAGAAGAGAACGTGGTGGGGAGTCTGAACAGCCAGGGGAAGACCCTCTCTTAGGTTGATATTGTCCTTCCACCAAGTCAGACAAGACTTTATCTTTCCGGAAATCGGGATCGAGACCGCTTCTAGCGTCTTGTCCTTTTTCCAGTGAAAAGCCAGATGGTATTGAAGAGGACGGAGGTGTAGTCTTCCTAGTAATACAAACTGTTCCAGGGATGACAGCGTCCCCACCAGACTCATCCACAGCCTGACTGAGCAGCGTTCCTTCTTCAGCATCTTCTGGATGGATAGCAGGGCTTGATCTATTCTGGGGGCTGATCGTCTTGTTTTTCAGCAACGTCCTCATCAGATAGTTCCTCATCCGAAAACTGATGAGGAAACGGCAACGGAGTGGGTAACGTCTGGCTCGCTGAGTCCGGTCGCACTGGTGCATGCGTGACGGAGCCGGACGCAACGTCATGGAATTGCTGCACAGTCTGTGAACTGTCAACAACCATGGGTGCGCGAGGAAGCACAGCGTCCACCCGAGACTGTCTAGACCGTCTGGGTTGTGCAGTCAACACCATACCGGGTTGCTGAGGTTGACGCACCGCGTCAAAACAAGTCACCTCTGATGGTTGTTGAACGTCCTGAATGTCAACAACCACCTCCGAGCGTCGCTTAACGTCAACGTGCGGCTGGCAACCCACACTGGGTCGCATCGGTGGAGGAACCACCTCAACTGGTAGACGCGAGAAGGTTACCTCAGCGTCAACAGGACGCACAACCGACCGGTTGGAAGGTTGTTGGCCAGAAGGTTCAGCAGCAACCTTCTCCGCATTAAAGTCCTCTATCAAGGACGCAAGCTTGGACTGCATGTCTTGCAGCAAAGCCCATTTAGGGTCTACGGGAGCAGGTGCGGCAACAGACGGGGTTAGCGACTGATGCGGTACCGCTTTCCATCCCTGAAAGCCTTGTTTATGCATGACATAATTGTACAGCAAAACTTCAAAGGCTCGAAAACAGCTGTGAAGTTGACCTGTAAAAAACTTGGAGCGTCTCCTGGCCAGGCGCCAGGGAGAGTCTACGAGATTTGAGAAGTCTATCTGGGCAGAGGCCTGAACTCCCAAGCCGAGAACTTCTCTCGTGTCATATCAGACTCTCGCTCTATAAGCCAGTTTAAAAGAAGGGAAAGCAAAGGCTGTATTCCCCAAACCCCTCCTGGTGATAAACCAGTCGCCTAGCAAACGTAAAGCTCTCTAGGAGAGCGAGAGAGCACTAGCTTATAAACAACGGCTTCGAAGTAGCTAGGCCTAGTGTAAGCTCTGACGTTTAGGCGAACGAGGAGCAGCAGAGACAAAAAGATCCGGACAAAGATCCTTAAAAAAATCCTCATGATTTAATTAAAGTCCATAGAGGGCTAAGCAGCTTTAGGCTCCTCTCCGTCTGACAGAGTCCTCAAGGGAATATCAGTAGGAGGGGGAACAGCAACTTCCTCATCTACAGGAACCTTGTCCGATAAAAGCTGAGTCTCAAGCAAGGGAGAGACCTACCGTGGTGGCAATGCTTTACAAGCAGAGTCCACACGCACTGGTGCATTAGTAGCGGACCAGGACGCAACGTCATGTAACTGCTTGACAGTCTGTGAACTGTCAACAACTGAACTGTCAACAACAACAGGTGCGTGAGGACGCACAGCGTCCACTCGAGACTGCTTAGACTGCCTAGACTGAGCAGTCAAAACAACTCTAGAATGCGGAGGTTGACGCACAGCGTCAAAACAAGTCAACTCCGATTGTTAGCGAATGTCCTGAACGTCAACAGGAGCATCAGCAAGTGGCCTAACGTCCAAATGTGGCTGAAAATCCACACGAGACTGCATCGAGTGTGGTTCTAAACAACCTGACTGACGTGACTTAGCTACGCCAACGTCAACAGGAAGCACAAAGGAACGTTAGGTTGGCTGAAAGCCAGGATATCGATGAGATAAACGGCTAGACTCAACGGACTAATCGGCAGAATAGTCTTCCATAAGGGAGGCAAGCATATTCTGCATGTCTTGCCGTACAACCCAATAAGGATCAACGGAAATGGTTGTGGTAAGAGACGAGGGTAACGTCTGTGACCGCAACACTTTGCCAACAAAAAAGACTCTCGGAGTCTGTGTTACGCTTTTGTTAGGCGGCGAGCAGTTTTCCGATGACTGCATAGGGTCAGAGCTGTCCTAATGGTTGCAACCAGTACGCTGGACCTGTCCTGAAAGGACTGACTTTCGCTTAAGGGCTTCGAAACCTTGCTACAGGTTTCTTATGCGAAAAGCCTTCGGATGACGAGGAGAAAAAACGTCTCTCTCGCCTTATGGTAGGGGAGATCTTGGTAAGATACACCCGATACCATAGAGGGAAACGTCTGTTCGTTGATCAAGGCCTCTCGAACCCATAAGTCGTTCGACATTACTTCTCCCCTGGGTTTGGGAGCTTGCAAGAGGTCCCGGACTAGGTGAACGACAGGCACGAACAGACGAACCCTCGGAGGCAACACTGTAACACTTTGCGCAATATCACTTTATCACTTCGATTTTCTGTTTTGCACTTATTTCACTGAAATCGAAACTTTTACTGATTTCTACCTGAAGCACGCAATTCTACCCTCATCAAAAGGTAGTAATTGCGAAATCAGTCGTATAATGCAAGCTCATTAATACCAGCAAAAAACAGAAAACATATTTTAAGATAAAAAATACAGTGGCTGGGGAAGAGACTAAACGCTAGTTCATTCAAAACTACGTTTTCAATCTCTCACCGCACATAGCCTGGGGACGAGAATAACAAACTAAAAACGTTTTATCCTTTCTCCCCGTACAGAGACTAGGGACGAGAGTAACTCGAGAACAACGTTACCCGCTTGAACGGAACGTTTTCTCTCCTCTCTCTCCCTCCGTCTCTATTTCTCTCTCTCTCTTTCTCTCTTGATATCGCACCTAAGAGAAGAGCCCAATTACATTTCGTCAAAAAAACATGTTATTTGACCAAAGGAAAAAACTGAAAGGTTTTTCAATTAAAAAGTTCCTTTAAAATAGAATTTAAAACATTTAAGCTTTGAAAGAAGAATGAACAAAACGTCAGAATCGATTTACTCTTTCTGCAAAGTGAAACCGTGATACTCTCTCTCTCTATCGTAACGATAGAGCGCAAACTGGGAAGTATAAATAAACTAAACGTTAGTTCATCTTTGAAAACAGTACGAAGACTATTCAAAGAAAATCTTTCATAAAATATTTCATTTAAAAAGTTTTAAATCCTTAGCTCTTTAAAAGCTATTTACGATTTAAAGGGCTCAACGTTGATTAACTTCGGTTTCCAAGTTAGGACCGCCCACTCTCAGGAAAGGTCGCATATAAACAAAACATTAAAATTTATTTTTTATGTTTATAAAATGGAAAGTTAATCGAAGAGGAAAATCTATAATTAATTTATAACGTGATAAGATAATTACTAAAAGCCTAAACACACTTCCGTCTAAGGGAAGGGTCGGCCATTTAAAAGTCAAAGAAAGTCCATACTCTCTTTGTCACCAAAAATTAAATCTATCCAAAACGAGTTCAAGATTTAAGATGAAGATAAAACACCTGCACTGCGAAAGCTCAAACCAGAATATAGTACTTCACCAAAGATGATGGGAAAAACTCCAGGTTTCAACAGCGAGTAAAGTACGTCTTGTCGACAGAGAGAAAATTGAGTCTTTGTTTACATAGAGCTTGGTATCTGGCCGACAGTTGGCGCTGATGAGCACACCCGCAACCTGTATAGCGATCGCTAGCGAGTTTTTTTGTACAGTTTTTTGTCTGTCGAGCAACAGAGTTGCAGCTATATATTCACCGGCTAAGTTAAATATTTAAAAAAATCATAGGCTTAATACAGTAAAAACTAATGAATTTACAAGCACCTATACTATATAGTTGTCAGCATCTTTTTACTTACCTATAAAGAACATTTTCATGTGAAGCAGCCTGGACTACCAGTAACTCCAGTAATACAGTAGTTCAAAATTCAAGCCCTACGTTGTTTAGATTTACTAAAAGAAAAGAAATGAGGGGATGGGAGGCAAGCTCTATTTAAATGTATGTGCTGTATTAAAAATACATACATACATATACCAAAGGCACTTCCCCCAATTTTGGGGGGTAGCCGACAACAACAAGAAACAAAACAAAAAGGGGACCTCTACTCTCTACGTTCCTCCAGCCTAACCAGGGACTCAGCCGAGTTCAGCTGGTACTGCTAGGGTGCCACAGCCCAACCTCCCACATTTCCACCACAGATGAAGCTTCATACTGCTGAGTCCCCTACTGCTGCTACCTCCGCGGTCATCTAAGGCACCGGAGGAAGCAGCAGGGCCTACCGGAACTGCGTCACAATCGCTCGCCATTCATTCCTATTTCTAGCACGCTCTCTTGCCTCTCTCACATCTATCCTCCTATCACCCAGAGCTTTCTTCACACCATCCATCCACCCAAACCTTGGCCTTCCTCTTGTACTTCTCCCATCAACTCTTGCATTCATCACCTTCTTTAGCAGACAGCTATTTTCCATTCTCTCAACATGGCCAAACCACCTCAACACATTCATATCCACTCTAGCCGCTAACTCATTTCTTACACCCGTTCTCACCCTCACCACTTCGTTCCTAACCCTATCTACTCGAGATACACCAGCCATACTCCTCAGACACTTCATCTCAAACACATTCAATTTCTGTCTCTCCATCACTTTCATTCCCCACAACTCCGATCCATACATCACAGTTGGTACAATCACTTTCTCATATAGAACTCTCTTTACATTCATGCCCAATCCTCTATTTTTTACTACTCCCTTAACTGCCCCCAACACTTTGCAACCTTCATTCACTCTCTGACGTACATCTGCTTCCACTCCACCATTTGCTGCAACAACAGACCCCAAGTACTTAAACTGATCCACCTCCTCAAGTAACTCTCCATTCAACATGACATTCAACCTTGCACCACCTTCCCTTCTCGTACATCTCATAACCTTACTTTTACCCACATTAACTCTCAACTTCCTTCTCTCACACACCCTTCCAAATTCTGTCACTAGTCGGTCAAGCTTCTCTTCTGTGTCTGCTACCAGTACAGTATCATCCGCAAACAACAACTGATTTACCTCCCATTCATGATCATTCTCGCCTACCAGTTTTAATCCTCGTCCAAGCACTCTAGCATTCACCTCTCTCACCACTCCATCAACATACAAGTTAAACAACCACGGCGACATCACACATCCCTGTCTCAGCCCCACTCTCACCGGAAACCAATCGCTCACCTCATTTCCTATTCTAACACATGCTTTACTACCTGTGTAGAAACTTTTCACTGCTTGCAACAACCTTCCACCAACTCCATATAACCTCATCACATTCCACATTGCTTCCCTATCAACTCTATCATATGCTTTCTCCAGATCCATAAACGCAACATACACCTCCTTACCTTTTGCTAAATATTTCTCGCATATCTGCCTAACTGTAAAAATCTGATTCATACAACCCCTACCTCTTCTAAAACCACCCTGTACTTCCAAGATTGCATTCTCTGTTTTATCCTTAATCCTATTAATCAGTATTCTACCATACACTTTTCCAACTACACTCAACAAACTAATACCTCTTGAATTACAACACTCATGCACATCTCCCTTACCCTTATATAGTGGTACAATACATGCACAGACCCAGTCTACTGGTACCATTGACAACACAAAACACACATTAAACAATCTCACCAACCATTCAAGTACAGTCACACCCCCTTCCTTCAACATCTCAGCTTTCACACCATCCATACCCGATGCTTTTCCTACTCTCGTTTCATCTAGTGCTCTCCTCACTTCCTCTATTGTAATCTCTCTCTCATTCTCATCTCCCATCACTGGCACCTCAACACCTGGAACCGCAATTATATCTGCCTCCCTATCATCCTCAACATTCAGCAAACTTTCAAAATATTCCGCCCACCTTTTCCTTACCTCCTCTCCTTTTAACAACCTTCCATTTCCATCTTTCACTGTCTCTTCAATTCTTGCGCCGGCCTTCCTTACTCTCTTCACTTCTTTCCAAAACTTCTTCTTATTCTCTTCATATGACTGACCCAGTCCCTGACCCCACCTCAGGTCAGCTGCCCTCTTTGTCTCACGTACCTTGCGCTTTACTTCCACCTTTTTCTCTCTATATTTTTCATACTTCTCTATACTATTACTCTGCAGCCATTCTTCAAAAGCCCTCTTTTTCTCTTCCACTTTTACCTTCACTCCTTCATTCCACCATTCACTGCCCTTCCTCATGCTGCCTCCAACAACCTTCTTGCCACATACATCACTTGCAATCCCAACAAAATTTTCTTTTGCTAACTTCCACTCCTCCTCTAAATTACCAGTTTCTCTTACTCTCACCTCGTCATATGCCATTTTCAACCTTTCCTGATATTTACTTTTTACCCCCGGTTTTATTAGCTCTTCAACCCTCACTAGCTCCCTTTTACATCCACCTACTCTATTCCCCCACTCTTTTGCTACAACCAATTTTCCTTCCACCAAAAAGTGATCAGACATACCGTTAGCCATACCCCTAAACACGTGCACGTCTTTCAATCTTCCAAACATTCTTTTTGTTATCAACACATAATCCATTAATGCCCTTTCTACTACTCTTCCATTTGCCACTCTTACCCATGTATACTTATTCTTATCTTTCTTTTTAAAAAAGCTAGCACTTATTACCATCTCTTGTTCAACACACATATCTACCAGTCTCTCACCACTCTCATTTTCACCTGTCACGCCATATTTCCCAATGACACCTTCTACCTCTCCAGCACCCACTCTAGCATTTAAGTCACCCATAACAACCACATAATTCCTTCTACCCAGTCCTTCTATACACCTAGTTAATTCACTCCAGAACTCATTCCGCTCTTCTTCACTTTTCTCACTACCTGGCCCATACGCACTGACAAACGCCCAACATTCCCTACCCAACCTAACCCTTACCCACATTAACCTAGATGATATCTCCTTCCATTCCACTACTTTACCTGTCATCCATTCACTCAACAATAAAGCCACACCCTCTCTCGCTCTTCCCCTTTCAATCCCAGACATTTCACCAAACATCACTTCACCCTTTCCTTTCATCTTTGTCTCACACAAGGCCAATACATCCATCCTTCTACTTCTAAACATACTTCCAATCTCACATCTTTTACTCTCTATCGTACTACATCCACGCACATTCAAACACCCCAAAACTAGAGTGCGGGGAGCAGTCACTCTCCCCCCAGCTCCATCTCTTTGTTGCTGTCTCACAGGATACTTTTACAGGAGAGGGGGTTCCCAGCCCCCTCGTCCCGTCCCTTTTAGTCGCCTCTTACGACACGCAGGGATAACGTTGGCGCTATTCTAATTTTTATATGCCCCCGCGGCCACAGGGGGCTAAAACAAATAGTTTAAATAAAATCTCATTTGTTTTAGACAGACCCTAGCAATTTATAATTGCCACAATAGTAATTTAAATGAGACAGCATGTTGTATCAAAATACAAGTAAACTAGGGTATTTGTGTATGCGACCTTCTGAGCATAATTGTATGAAAAACGAGTTTGTAATTACAAAGTGTCAAGAATTACAACTTAACCTAAGCAGTAGGGTTAGGGTGTCTGCTATTATGGCTGACCAAAACAAAATTACATAACACCTGAGTCATCAACTAGGTGTAAGCTTTGGTGACCCAGAGCTACAATGTTAAAGGAACGGAATAATGGTTCGGAGAAATAGGAGGAAAAGAATAAAAGGTTTCCACCTCTCAAAGAGTTGATGAAATTTGGCCTGCAGTAATCACAGGACTAATGAAGAACATAATAATTTGGGGATTGATTTTAAGACAGGCTAATAACAAACAAGTGTTTAAGAGGATCTCTAAAAAGGTGCATAAATAAATAACATCCATATTCCATTAACAATTGAGGGACAGAATTTTGAGACCTTAACACCTAAAGGTGCCAGAAGCCAATAAAAAGCATGAACTTGATGTTCCTGAGACAGGCTGAGGCCCCTTTACCAGCGGCCTGTAGATGTTAGCTGCTCGCAAACATGACCTCAAGAATGCCATCTCCTCAACACAGGATACAGCAGTACCCCCATACAAAGAAGGAGCAGTAGTACACCATCTAAGGTAGGGGAGGTGAAGGGTCTTCCAGCACAGGACTGTACATGAGCGAACCCGAGGCCATTCACTGGCTGCTGAGTAGACAGGGGAACTCAAGCCACAGCCACAAGGGGCTGTGGCCCAGTCCAATGCATCAAAGTAAAAAGAGGAAGGGGAACGAATACAGTACCTTCTTCTGCTTACCAACTTTCTTCTCAGCTCTACAAGCATAAGGGTCAAGGTCTAGATAACCGAAGATAATGAAGCTCTCCTAAGGACAGAAACAACACTTATTGCTCCACCAAGATTGGGTGCCCTCTTCTCAACATGAGATACAGTACAGCAATATATCTGTCTCACCTGGCTACTTTGTGGCCTGGGGAACCCAGGTTATGGACTTGTGGGGACAAGCCTTTCTTAGGTCACTTATAGTTGGTGGTCTGCAAGGACGAGTTTCAAGCACATGTTGGATTGTAGTAATAACCTCACACTCCACAAAACCTGATAAAACTCCCTGATGTAGATCCTTGTTCTCCCTGCTCCTGAAGCATAGTCTCCAGGTCTTAGGGGAAGTGAGATCTTTTGGAGAGAAAATAATGTCTTTTTGGAGAGAAAGTCTCCTTTTCGGCTTGTAACGGCAAGCAAAGGTAGGAGACTTTCCCCGATGATTGATTAATTATTAGATATTATCTGGATTATCTGGCATCGTAACAGCAATAGTCATTGATGCCAAAAAATTTAGTTAACGAGTATTATATGATTCTTATTTCAAATCATGATTAAATCTTATTGAAAAAATATACATCCATAAGAAACTTAAAAATATAATCTAAATTGCATTCAAGTCCCAAAATTTTAGATAGAATGTAAAAGCCACTACTATCTTTGCAAGTATGAAAATGGCGCAATCTCTTGGCCAAGTAACTTGGACACTCGGTTAATATATGCTTCACAGTCAATGGCACCAAGCAATCTTCACAGAATGGTTGATGTTCTCCACTCATCAAAAAGCTGTTCGTCAATCTGGTGTGACCAATTCTCATTCGGCACAGCACCACTTCTCTTAACCTTTGCATGTCAAAATATACCCTTGGGTGAGATGACTTAGGGTAACAATTTCACTCATTTCCTGATTTTCAAACTCCCAATAATAATTCCAAGTTTCTCTAAGTATAGACTGAATTATGGGTTTCCCCGATGAAGACGAAGATATCTGTTTATCTATTCCTGCCTGATAAGTCAATCCTGGGTTAAGGGAGTCAAGGGCTTAATGCAGGTGCAGCAGACGAAGCAGGCTCCAGCGACGGAGACTTTGCCTTGGATAGAGCTGAGGAATCTCTATCTAAAAGGGTTTTGTCTTAGTCCTAAAGATGGCCATAATGTCTTTAGGGCATCCTGGCTCATAGTGTCATCTAAAACGTTTTATCAGATTTGCCAAGAGCAGAAGAGATATCTGTTCCTCTACGGGAATCAGGTATTGCCATCTCATTCTTAGCTTGCCCAAGGGTTAGATTATTGCCTTCTTCATTCCTTGTATTCCCCCTTGAGGAGGGTGATGGAGAAGGATAAAAAACCTGAGTTCGAAGAGTTCTTAGCCTTAATGGTCTAACCAGAAGGAAAAGAATCTAGCTTGGTTTTCTTTTACCTCTTCTTGCCAAACTTCTGCCACTGGGAGGACCTACACTGCTAACATGGGGAGGACAGTGTACAGGCATACTCCTTGAGAGCAGGATCCACATTCGGCTTACTCATGAAAGTCCTGCAACGTTTACCTGGAATTCCACATGCTCTATCTCCATAACAGGCACACACAATTAAACTGCAAAGCAAGAAAAAGGATTAATAAGCCAAGTTTTTAAACCCAAAGTATGTCTGTACATCTTGGCAGCTGAATTCAAAGTGGCTTCTCAGTGGGGGCCGGGGCTTTCCTCACTACCCATCAGCAACTCGTGACACCTCGTTATGACAAATTCGAAGATAATTTGTATTTTTCCTAACCATACAAACCTTAGCTATTTACAAAGGGTATTACTTTTAGCGTAGCTGAAATGGCGAGCCATTAGAATTTAACGAGGGTGTATTACCCCCGCGCTAGTTAGCGGGGGGGTAGGGGAGTGGTAGCTAGCTACCCCTCCTCCCCCTCACACACAGGTGAATACTCACTTTCACTTAGAGGTAGGACTTGTCTTGGGGGACAGGGCTGGCGGGCAAATATGTGTAAATAGCTAAGGTTTGTATGGTTAGGAAAAATACAAATTATCTTCGAATTTGTCATTTGTTCCGTAACCGAAATACAAACCACGCTATTTACAAAGGGTGACTTATCCCTTAGGAAGGGTGGAAAGTCCCCAGCCATACTGGCTTTGGCTTTACCCGGGGATTCAGAATCCGAGTGAGTCGCACTCGAGAAAAGGAGTCCCTGCACCTCACAAGATCCTTGCTCCGCAAGGAACCATGTGGCCTACGTAAGCTTGTGTGTGAAGGAAGAAGTGTGACCCGTCCTAGGCAGTTGACCTGGAGTTCCAGAAGGAACTCTGGGTTAGGACATTCCCAATACCACCTCGTCAGGGTATGGGGGACGCGACAGTATTGACTCAATACTCGGAACACAAGGAAGCATGGTTTACCTGCAGAGGTTCGAGGTCAGCTATGCAGAGACTAGGATGCTGCTTCCCCGTAGAGGGGATGATGAAGAAAGAAGTAAGGGCCAGACATACTTCTTTCGTTCATGCAGACTAAAACCTGATAACAATGCCCTCAACCTTCTGCTACCTGTCCAAAAAGGAGCCTGAGGTTAGACCAGCTGTTGTGTAGCCACCACAGAGCGATAGAAAACGTATCGAGACTCCTGTGGGTCACGCCCTGCAGGAAGCGGGCTGCGAAGGTCATCAGACGCTTCCAGACTCCAGCTTGTAGCACCTGCGTCACAGAGTAGTATTACTCGAAGGCGAGGGACGTTGCGATGTATCCAACATCGTGCTGTAGGGCGACGTGACGGGGGAGGATCTGAAGACAGGTCGAGATGAATGTCCTTGAGTCCGGGCTGAAGAGGTATACTGGTGACTCTCCCCCCATGTCCTCCTTGTGTTCCCAAATCGGCTGCAACTGAGGACAAACTGCAGCTGTTCCCAGCGCTAACCTCTTGATTCCTTACTGGCAAGAAAGAGAAGGTCTTAGGACATCAGACACAGAATGGAGACTCGAAATCTTGAATGAATCGGACCGAAGGGCCGGGACCCTCAGATTCTGAGTCTAGCCAACAACTCAGGAGCGAGCCTGAATGTTGCCTTCCCCTCTTCCTTAGAAAGGGGGGAGTAGTAAGAGACCAAGAAGATTGCTTACACACTGGCCGTGGCCAGAGTGAGCAGAAGACCCAAGGCGGAATACAATCCGAGGCCTGTCGTAAAAGGGTCTTGAGAAGATCTCTTAAAGGACTAAAAGTCCGAGCCATGCTCCAAGTTGGAGGTCTTCCTCCGACTAGGGCAGGGACGATCGTAGCTTCGCATGAGCCAGGATAGATCCAGCGGGCAGGAAAAAGTTATTCCTTTAAGCCTGAAGGTCAGGGAAAGGCTGAGCGACAGGCTTCATTGCCGAGAGCAGAAAGGAGTTTCCTCCCACCGAAAGGCAATAAGACCGTTATTGCTGGAGAAGAGGCCTCAAGGGAAGAGGTATATCTCCCACGGCACCAACCACCTTAGACTCTTCACTTTGCCTGGGAGACCCCTGTGGATGACTATCGCAGATGACGCGACCTCCGTACCGCGACTGTAGCGGGTTGTCTCTTCTAGAGGAGGAAGCGTAGTGTCTCCAGGCATGAAGCCGATGCGACGCCCCGGTTCGGGAGAGATGTCGCAGTGTGGTTGCTTGAGTAGTCTGCGCCGTGGGAGAAGCTCTCCCGGGAGTTCCGTCAGGTGAAGCAGAGGGTCCAGAAACCGTTCTGCGCATAGTCCCAGTGGAGCTCTCCCATTAAAAGGTTGACAGACAACCTGGTCTTGTTGAGACCCATTGTCCGCAGACAAAAAGGAGGGAAGACGCAGGCGTCGAAGTTGTCCCACCATCACCGGAATGCATCTTGCCAGAGTCTCGGGGTCTGAGACTGGGGGGAAGACTAGCGGAAGCTTGAGGTTCCAAGCTGTCGCGATCAGGTCCCCCAGACCAGCACTTGCTGGTTACTCAAGGTCAAAGACCCCTAGGTACACTCTCTCTATGAGGCTCTGCTCGGATAGTCTGAGAGAAACATTCCCCTGCCTGGAATTAGAGAGCCGATGGTGGTATTGAGAGAATCTCAATCATCCCAGTATCTCTACTGCAAGATGTGAAGGTGTGAAAATGCGTCCCCTGCTGGTTAGAATGAAGTCGACGCGCAACGGGGCGACTCGGCAGGAGCTGTAGGATCTGAAGAGGGCCAGACTAAGGCCCCTAAGCCTGCCTGAATGATGGAGAGGTATCCTTCAGGTCTTGACCATAGGCCTGGACCGGAACATGCCCCCCCCCCCCTTTCCTTTGACGAGTCCGAGAACCGCATCAAGAATGTGGGGAAAGGACGAGAATATCCACTACCATCAAGAGGCTCCATAGGTCAACACCCATTGCAGATCTAATAGTTCCGCTGGTCCAATAGGGCCAGGGAGTGCGGTTAAACATTGCCTGAAGCCACCGTAACTTGGATCGCCCCACTTGGAACTTATCCTGAGGCGACCGTTCGGACTATAGACGGGTCAATGAGGAAAGAAGAACTAGGAAACGTTCCAAGGTAGGGCTGAAAGCTCTGCTTGACTGAGAACAGGTACTGCGACTCTTCTCAGTCTTGCCACAGTCAACCGAAAGGAAGGCTCGGAGGATGTGGTAACAGAATCTGGCGTCCCCAGGTGGTCACCCATCCAAGTACCGACGTTGCTTAACCTCGCTGGACGGACGAGAAGCGGGGTTTCCAATGTGGTAAGGCGGTTGACTCAATATCATGGCCAGATACTCCAGATGTTGAGGCAGAGGAAGAGAAGGCTCCAAGCAAAATACCATGAGCCCACACTCATGGTAAGCATCCGGAAGCTTGTCCCGGCGCTGAAGAAGGTCGAAACCCGAGCCTACCGGAGTTGACCAGCCCTCCAAACAGCAGAGGAGGCGGAAGCCTGCACCTGAGTGGCCAAGAGGAAGGTAAGGAGAGTTCTCTGGGGAAACAAACCTGCTATGCCACGGCGGGATAGCCACACTGCATCATAAGCAGGAATACTTGCAGTCTAGGCTGAATTCGACGAGCACCCTGGAAGATGGATGGAATGGAAACTGAAAGTACCCGTCCTTCCGATCCAGGGTTTAAGGAGTCCTGTCGCCTCGTTACCAGTCTGATCGATTCTGCTGGTCTACGCTGGCCGAAGTTTGTTCGACAAACTTGATCAGGGCTGAGAGGTCGACTATGGACATCCCCTCTCAGATCCTTCCTTACAAGAAAGGATCGACTGAGGGGGCCGGGGGTGAAGCCGTCGATGATCCTAAGGAAGACCTTCGCCTAAGGTATGGATCATTCTGCCCAACCGGGCAACTCTGCTGACGCTATGGCATAGAGGTTCAGAGACACTGAATTCGCTGACAGAGACGGCAGGCGCGATATCCTTGGCTACTCACAGAGATTGTGCGGGAATGGGCATCGGGAAGCTGTCATTCGGATGAGTAACCTTAAGCCTCCTCCCAGCGAAAAACCTGCAATCCTAGAGTTCGTGAACTCCTTTTAGGACTATGCCCCCCCGGGGGAGTCTCCCGTGCCATCTGTTCCTGACAGGAGGAAACTGCAATTGGACACCTTGTCCCAGTTGTCGTAGCCGATAACTTAGGCCGACGTGGTTGAAAGAAAAGGGCGCTGGAGCCCTGCAGAGTCTGGAAGAAAGCGCCTTGGAGGAGTGAAACCGGAAGTCGATTTACTCCGCACAGCAGCTGTCTAAGTCTCTGTCCTTGGGCACAAACAAACTCTTCTCAAGGATGGAAGGGTGTCTGAGGTCGTCGACCTCCACAGATGAGACACCCGAAGGAAGCCCTCAGTCAGCGCGTCCAGATGGTACAACATCGAGCTTGTCCGCAAGTTAGATACTTAACGACGAAAGGCCAAGGTGCCTGAGCTCGAGAGGAGGAAAGTACCCTTGATCTTCCTGTAACTTCCTTGAACCAAACCTCGGGCCGTAACCGAGGAGGGAAAGAACCTGGTAAGCTCCCAGAGGAAGAGGTAAGCAGTCACCCCTTGTCCGATGGAGAAATCTCGAACGGAAAGCCCCCCCGCCAAAAATCCTTCCAGGGAATGACGGGGAAGGGCTAACCCAGGTTCAGGAATAGAGGAGTGTTGCTCAGATCTCCCTTAAGTTTCTCCTATTCTTGCAAGTGCCATGCTCTGTGTTTACGGGGTGAGGCAGTGTTCTGGAAATACGCTCCAGAAGAACTCGCCAGGCTGGTCATGCTGCGAAAACCCCATTGGGAATCGTGGTCGCAATTGCCCTGGAGCTCGCGCGACGGGAATTCCTGGTGGTCGGTGAGCGATAACCCATAGACGAGCAATGGATACTGCAAGAAATAAGCCGACATTTGTGCGAAGAAACACTGTAGGTTCGCGCGACGGAACACCATCCGTCTGCGCGATGGAAAAAACCGTTGGTTCGCGCGTGGGCGAACATTGGAGAGCATGAGCGTAGACGTGCAGGCACGTGGGCGTGTGGGCGCGCAGGCGAGCGGTCGCGCGGTTGCACGGGCGAGCGGTCGCGCAGGCGAGCGGGCGCGCGGGCGAGCGGGCGCGCGGGCGCGCAGGCGAGCGGGCGCGCAGGCGAGCGGGCGCGCAGGCGAGCGGGCGCGCAGGCGAGCGGGCGCGCAGGCGAGCGGGCGCGCAGGCGAGCGGGCGCGCAGGCGAGCGGGCGCGCAGGCGAGCGGGCGCGCAGGCGAGCGGGCGCGCAGGCGAGCGGGCGCGCAGGCGAGCGGGCGCGCAGGCGAGCGGTCGTGAGGGTGGGCAGGTGGATGAGAGCGAGTCCAAGGCGGCGAACGCAAGCGTTAGCGCGATGGCGAGGAAACGCGCTGTCGCGTGGGCGAGGAGGACCGCTGGCGATATGGATCAACAAGCGATCGGTGGTGAGCTGGTGAGCGCTAACGCGCAGGTTGGCGATGGCGCGTTGTGTTATGCCGACGCGATGGTCGAGCAGTATGCGCAGGTGAGCGATCGTGCGTTGGCGAGCAGTATGCGAAGGTGAGCGATCGCGAGCAGTGATCAGCATGCGCCGGGTCGCGCGATGGTGATCAGTATGCGCAGGGTCGCTGGATGGTGATCAGCATGCCAGGGTCGCGCGATGGCGATCAGCATGCGCAGGTTGGCGGTCGCGCGATGGCGAACAGCATCTGCAGGTGGGCGATCGCGTGATGGCGAACAGCATACGCAGTTGAGGGTCGCGCGATGGTAATCAGCATGCGCAGGGTTGAGCGATGGTGATCAGCATCCGCAGGTGTGCGGTCGCACGATGGCGATCAGCATCCGCAGTTGAGGGTCGTGCGATGGCGATCAGCATCCGCAGTTGAGGGTCGCGCGATGGTGATCAGCATCCGCAGGTGAGGGTCGCGCGATGGCGATCAGCATCCGCAGTTGAGGGTCGCGCGATGGCGATCAGCATCCGCAGTTGAGGGTCGCGCGATGGCGATCAGCATCCGCAGTTGAGGGTCGCGCGATGGCGATCAGCATCCGCAGTTGAGGGTCGCGCGATGGAGATCAGCATCCGCAGTTGAGGGTCGCGCGATGGCGATCAGCATGCGCAGGTGAGCTAGTACCTGGCGAACCATGTTCCTTCAGAAGTGTTGGAGAACGTTGGCGTGCCGGCTGTAACACACGTGGGCGATCCAGAGATCGCTGGCGAGCTGATGATCGCTGACGAGCTGATGATCGCTGGCGAGCTGATGATCGCTGGCGAGCTGATGATCGCTGGCGAGCTGATGATCGCTGGCGAGCTGATGATCGCTGGCGAGCTGATGATCGCTGGCGAGCTGATGATCGCTGACGAGCTGATGATCACTGACGAGCAGAAGGCTACGCGTGGAAGCCTGCGCAAAGAAGAAGAGTCCTTGACCCCGACCTGAACCGAAGTTCTAGATCGCGAGGGCGAACGTGGGCGTGTAACAGGAACCAACAGGAACCGCAGGGAAGATCATCTTGAAAGCGCTGACGAACAGGAGAGCGCTGATGAGCAGAAGGGCGCGCAGGGAAACCCTGACACGCAAGGGAAGAACCCCCGTGGGGGCAACCCTTTGCCCCGAAGGGATCGTTGTCCGCCGGGAGACTGATGTCCGTCGGAAGACCGCTGTCCGTCGGGAAGACCGTTGTCCGTCGGGAAGACCGTTGCCCGTCGGAAGACGAGATCAGACTGCTGTCCATCTGCACCAAGGCGGAAGATCGAGAAAAAGGAGTTGTAGGCTGCAAACGGAGATCCAAAAAGGCGCCTCAAGCACCCTTATAGGGAGATGAGAGGCCCTTACGACGAGGCGGACGGTGGGCCTTACGGCGAGGGAGGCCAACAGCAACAGCAACAGCAACAGAAGAAACCTCCGAAGAGGAGTCTCTATGAGTGTACTCTCTCGCGAACGAAAGAGAAACACTTCGTGGAAGAGACTGGTCAGCCAGTGACCTAAAAGGAGCAATCCTCCGAAGAGGAGCTCCTGCAGTTGCCCAGCCCCTTGAGCGAAACTGCAGGTGCGACCGCTCAGCACCAAGAGCATAGTCGCACGAAAAAAAGGCAAGAGAAGAACCCCCAGAAGGAGAAAAACTCAAGCCTGGACAGGAAAAACTTCCCTCGGAAGGAAAGTTATCCGCCCAAGGAGGCAAGCCTCCTGAGTGTTCTAAAATGAACTGGAGAGCTGTCCGTCGTCACGGGAGTACTACCAGTAGAAGGAGACACGCCCCTGACGAAAATACAAGGGGGGAGGCAGCAACAGCCGAATCCCCAGGACTCAACCAGACAGCTCACACCGTTGCTATATTACAGAAACGAACTAGATCGGTAACTGTAAAAAAATAAAACAAATAATATTAGTACACATTCATTCCCCCGGGAAGGCTCCGAAGAGGAATCCCGAGGGAAAGGAACAAGAATTACACAACAGGCACGTGCCCTCACAACCACTTACACTCGCGGAAGGAGAGCTGTAACCAAAACAGAATTATAACAATTATAATTATGTAACTATGTAATTATGTAATTTAAAAATGAATGAACACTAAAGAAAGAACGAAAACCCCGAAAGGAATCGTTCTACAAGCTGAAAAACAAAAAACAACTACAATTAGATTCATAACTAATTGAGACAAACGTACGGCGTAGCAACCCCCACACGGAAAGGAAGCTAGGCTACAAGGGCGTAGTAACACGTAGTAAAAGGGTGAACGACCTCAAGAGAGAGATAGAGAGAAAGACATAAGTCAAACTCGATCGCCACCCATAAAAATACGCCGTGGTGGCCTAACTGCCGAGGCCTCCACGTAGATATCGTACACTACACACACACATCTGAAAAGGAAACTTACTTATTTCTATACTCAAATATATATATACAAACATGAAAACATGTTTACATATATATTGAGTAAATGAAAAGTAAGCGATTAAGTAAAGACAAAACAGACAATGGCTGCCAAGCGAGGACCAAGACAGAGACGTCTGTCACAGTCCGAGCCAAAAGTGAAAGTGGGTATTCACCTGTGTGTGAGGGGGAGGAGGGGTAGCTAGCTACCACTCCCCTACCCCCCTGCTAACTAGCGCGGGGGTAATACACCCTCGTTAAATTCTAATGGCTCGCCATTTCAGCTACGCTAAAAGTAATACCCTTTGTAAATAGCGTGGTTTGTATTTCGGTTACGGAACAAATAAATTTTAAAAGCAGAGTTTCCAGCCGGGCTGAAATCATACTCCTATTAAAGGATGAAGGTTTGTAACTGTATAGGAACAAATTACACTTAATAACAATTGAAGCCATGGAACTAATTTGACAATGGTCTAACTTACAGCAAAGGATCTTGGCTTATCACCAAATCCAATTTCTTCATAATCCTTTCGCATGTTGCCTCTTCCATTGTTTCTGGCATCTACGGATGATCATGAAAACAACAGCTGCAAAAGATTCAAGACATAAATGACTTTGCAAAATACATTTCATGTTTAATAATTTATATGTTTTTAATTCTAGCTTGTTTTATTCCAAATCCTACATAAGTTACAGTACGACGTTATCATAAATAAAATGAAGAAACATTGCCCAACATAGTCATTTGAACTATCATTGTGATCATGCGCTTATAGACCTACCTATTTTGGCAACGTGATTTTAAAACTGTTAACCTCATGCGATCCACACCTGACCTGAGGTTATTCTTTCTTCCATGAACCGCGGCCATGGAATGTCGCTCTGACTTACGATTTTAGTTTTTCGTTTGACAATGTGGACCAGTTTATGTGGAATACTGAACAATTTAACATTTTGAAAATGATTGAGTTCTTAGTCTTAGGGGACTTTACCCGTGTACACCAAAAATTTGTTCATCTTTTTGTTCCGAGAAGGACTTTTAAGCAATTTTGGGTGTATCTGTGAAAAGGGCAACGAAGGTGAGAAAAATACCAAACCAGCCAGCACTCGTCCATTTCTCATAGCGAACTTCAGTTTCACTAGTAATTAAAGTATCATTTATTTACCCTAGTTTGATACCATTTACTACTGGCAGAAACCTCTGTTAACGAAATTACTGACATTAATGAAAAAAAAATACCCGTTTTGCTCCCATTTAGTACATATTATAGGAGCCTCCCTCCACCCGGTAGTTCCGAAAAACACTGATAGGGGGTGCTCCTGTTGTAAGTTACATGTTCAAACTAAATAAAGGCCCAACATTTTCTATTCTAAACCTGTTATTCATTTTCAGTATAGGAATATACAATATAATCATAGCTCTTATTTTATTGATCATGTTATAAATAAAAGATTTGGGTAGGAACATGTGTTAGATATATTTAGTCTGATCACTGAAAATGCTGGAGCGCAAAGCTACAAGTCAACAATTCACTAATTTGTTAAGTTTATATAATTAGTAACACCAAAATACTAGCCCATGGGACTAACATAAGTGGGGAAACATACTGTAGTTTGTTTGCCAGAACATAGGACTGTGAAATATGTTATTTTCATTCGTAAAATAAATTTTTGAATATACTTACCCGGTGATCATATAGCTGTCAGCTCTGCTGCTCGACAGAAAAACCTAAGGACGAAATACGCCAGCGATCGCTATACAGGTGGGGGTGTACATCAACAGCGCCATCTGTCGAGCAGGTACTCAAGTACTCCATGTCAACACAAAACCAATTTTCTCCTCGGCCCACTGGGTCTCTATTGGGGAGGAAGGGTGGGTCCTTTAATTTATGATCACCGGGTAAGTATATTCAAAAATTTATTTTACTAATGAAAATAACATTTTCCAATATTTCAAGAGAAAGATTAAAAAGGTTATGGGATTAGGGGAATGTAGTGGTTGAGCCCTCACCCACTACTGCACTCGCTGCTACGAATGGTCCCAGGGTGTAGCAGTTCTCGTAAAGAGACTGGACATCTTTAAGGTAAAATGATGCGAACACTGACTTGCTTCTCCAATAGGTTGCATCCATTACACTCTGCAGAGATCTGTTGTGTTTGAAGGCCACTGAAGTTGCGACAGCTCTAACTTCATGTGTCCTTACCTTCAGCAAAGCATGGTCCTCCTCATTCAGATGGGAATGAGCTTCTCGAATCAAAAGTCTGATATAATAAGAAACTGCATTCTTCGACATAGGTAAAGAAGGTTTCTTAATGGCGCACAATAAAGCTTCTGACTGTCCACGTAATGGTTTAGTACGTCTCAAATAGTACTTAAGAGCTCTTACAGGGCATAGTACTCTTTCTTGTTCATTTCCAACCAAATTAGCAAGGCTTGGAATATCGAACGATTTGGGCCAAGGACGAGAAGGAAGTTCGTTTTTGGCTAAAAAACCAAGCTGTAAGGAACATGTAGCCGTTTCAGATGTAAATCCAATGTTCCTGCTGAAGGCGTGTATCTCACTGACTCTTTTAGCTGTTGCTAAGCAGACGAGGAAAAGAGTTTTCAAAGTGAGATCTTTAAAAGAGGCTGATTGAAGTGGTTCGAACCTTGCTGACATAAGGAATCTTAGTACCACGTCTAAGTTCCAACCTGGTGTGGCCAACCAACGCTCCTTCGAGGTCTCAAAAGACTTAAGGAGGTCCTGTAGATCTTTGTTGTTGGAAAGATCTAAGCCTCTGTGACGGAAGACTGCTGCCAACATGCTTCTGTAACCCTTGATCGTGGGAGCTGAAAGATATCTTTCCTTCCTTAGGTATAAAAGGAAGTCAGCTATCTGAGTTACAGAGGTACTGGTTGAGGATACTGATTTCGACTTGCACCAGCTTCGGAAGACTTCCCACTTCGACTGGTAGACTTTGAGAGTGGATGTCCTCCTTGCTCTAGCAATCGCTCTGGCTGCCTCCTTCGAAAAGCCTCTAGCTCTCGAGAGTCTTTCGATAGTCTGAAGGCAGTCAGACGAAGAGCGTGGAGGCTTGGGTGTACCTTCTTTACATGCGGCTGACGCAGAAGGTCCACTCTTAGAGGAAGTGTTCTGGGAACGTCTACTAGCCATTGCAGTACCTCGGTGAACCATTCTCTCGCGGGCCAGAGGGGAGCAACCAACGTCAACCTTGTCCCTTCGTGAGAGGCGAACTTCTGCAGTACTCTGTTGACAATCTTGAACGGGGGGAACGCATAAAGGTCTAGATGGGACCAATCCAGAAGAAAGGCATCTATGTGAACTGCTGCTGGGTCCGGAATCGGTGAGCAATAAATTGGGAGCCTCTTAGTCATCGAGGTTGCGAACAGATCTATGGTAGGCTGACCCCACAAGGCCCATAGTCTGTTGCATACATTCTTGTGAAGGGTCCACTCTGTTGGGATGATTTGACCCTTCCGGCTGAGGCGGTCTGCCATGACATTCATGTCGCCTTGAATGAACCTCGTTACTAGGGATATGTTTCGATCTCTTGACCAGGTGAGGAGGTCCCTTGCGATCTCGTACAACGTCATCGAATGAGTCCCTCCTTGCTTGGAGATGTACGCCCAGGCTGTGGTGTTGTCGGAGTTCACCTCCACCACCTTGCCTAGAAGGAGGGACTTGAAGCTTCTCAAGGCCAGATGAACTGCCAGTAGCTCCTTGCAGTTGATGTGCAACGTTCTTTGATCCGTATTCCACGTGCCCGAGCATTCCCGACCGTCCAATGTCGCACCCCAGCCCGTGTCCGATGCGTCCGAGAAGAGAAGGTGGTCGGGGGTCTGAACAGCCAGTGGCAGACCCTCCCTGAGGAGAATGTTGTTCTTCCACCAAGTCAGTGAAGACTTCATCTTCTCGGAAATAGGAACCGAGACCGCTTCTAGCGTCTTGTCCTTTCTCCAGTGAACAGCTAGGTGAAATTGAAGGGGTCGGAGGTGGAGTCTCCCTAACGCGATGAACTGGTCCAGTGATGAAAGCGTCCCTATCAGACTCATCCACTGTCTGACTGAACATCGGTCCTTCTTCAGCATGTTCTGGATGCATTCTTGGGCTTGACTGATTCTGGGGGCCGACGGAAAAGCCCGAAAAGCTTGACTCTGAATCTCCATTCCTAGGTATACTATAGTTTGGGATGGGACGAGTTGGGACTTTTCCATATTGACCAGGAGACCCAATTCCTCGGTCAGATCCAGAGTCCACTTTAGATTCTCCAGACAGCGACGACTTGACGCAGCTCTTAAAAGCCAGTCGTCCAAATAGAGGGAGGCTCTGATGTCTGCTAAATGCAGGAATTTGGCAATATTCCTCATCAGTTTGGTAAAAACTAGAGGTGCCGTGCTTAGGCCAAAGCACAGGGCTTGGAACTGGTATACAGGTACAACCTTCCCGAAAACGAACCTTAGAAAAGGTTGGGAATCTGGGTGGATGGGGACGTGAAAGTAAGCGTCCTTTAGGTCTAACGAGACCATCCAGTCTTCCTTCCTGACCGATGCTAGAACCGACTTTGTCGTCTCCATGGTGAACGTCTGCTTTGTGACAAAGACATTCAGAGCACTGACGTCTAGCACCGGTCTCCACCCTCCTGTCTTCTTCGCCACTAAGAAGAGACGGTTGTAGAAGCCCGGGGATTGATGGTCCCGGACTATGACTACCGCTCCCTTTTGAAGTAAGAGAGACACCTCTTGCTGTAAAGCTAGCCTCTTGTCCTCCTCTCTGTACCTGGGAGAGAGGTCGATGGGAGTTGTTGCTAGAGGGGGCTTGCGCAAGAATGGAATCCTGTACCCCTCTCTGAGTAACTTCACAGACTGTGCGTCTGCGCCCCTGTTCTCCCAGGCCTGCCAGTAGTTCTTGAGCCTGGCTCCCACTGCTGTCTGAAGAAGGTGGCAGTCAGACTCTGCTTCTAGAGGACTTGGAACCCTTCTTCTTGCTCCCACGTTGACTTTCGGCACGAGCACCTCCTCTGCTGGAGGCTCTGCCACGAAAGGGCGGAATGAACCTTGACGCTGGAGTGTCCATCCTGGGTCTAGGCACGGATGGCAAAGGGGTGGCTTTGCGTGCGGATGACGCCACCAGGTCATGAGTGTCTTTCTGGATCAAGGAGGCGGCAATCTCCTTGATCAACTCTTCAGGGAAGAGACACTTCGAGAGCGGAGCAAACATAAGTTCCGACTTTTGACATGGGGTGACTCCAGCAGACAAGAAGGAGCAAAGGTGATCCCGCTTCTTGAGGACCCCGGACACGAAAGAAGCCGCAAGCTCACTAGAACCATCCCGTATGGCTTTGTCCATGCAGGACATAATGAGCATGGAAGTTTCCTTATCAGAAGGGGAGGTCTTCCTGCTCAACGCTCCCAAACACCAGTCCAAGAAGTTAAAGACTTCGAATGCACGGAAAACTCCTTTCATAAGATGGTCCATATCCGAAGGAGTCCAGCAAATCTTGGAGCGTCTCATAGCCAGCCTGCGGGGAGAGTCTACCAGACTTGAGAAGTCGCCCTGGGCAGAGGCAGGAACTCCCAAGCCGAGAACTTCTCCCGTGGCATACCAGACGCTAGATCTGGAAGCAAGCTTGGCCGGGGGAAACATGAAGGTTGTCTTCCCAAGTTGCTTTTTGGACTGCAACCACTCTCCCAGTACCCTTAAAGCTCTCTTGGACGAGCGCGCGAGTACGAGCTTCGTAAAGGCAGGTGCTGCTGACTGCATGCCTAAAGCGAACTCAGAGGGAGGCGAGCGTGGTGCTGCAGACACAAACTGATCCGGATATAAATCCTTGAACAGCGCAAGCACTTTCCTAAAGTCTAAGGAGGGAGGCGTGGTCTTGGGTTCGTCGATGTCCGAGTGTTGGTCGTCAAGATGTGCAGCTTCGTCATCATCAGAGAGTCCATCGTCTGAATGTTGAGGAGGAAGCGGCAAAGGAGTAGGTAAAAGCTGGACGGCTGAGTCCGGCAGCACGGGTGCATGCGTGACTGCACTGGACCCAACGTCATGCAACTGTTGGTCAGTCTGAGAACTGGCAACAACCATAGTTGAGTGGGGACGCAAAGCGTCTACTCCTGACTGCGGTCGGATAGCAGAGACCACCGTGGGTTGCGGAGGCTGACGCACCGCGTCAAAACACGGCAACTTAACTCCACCCTCCTGTTGTTGTGGTAGCACACGAACGTCAACGGAGGGTTCCGTGCGTCGGTGAACGTCAACATGCGTCTGGCAGGGTCGACTGCGCATGGGTGGAGGAGCTCTCACAGCTGGAGTGAGGGAGCAGGCAGCCTCAGCGTCTGCTGGGCGCACAACCGTGGTAGGTTGTAGGCTAACGGGTGCAGCGTCAACCTTCTCCGCACGATACTCCTGCATAAAGGAAGCTAACTGAGTCTGCATAGACTGTAGCAAAGACCACTTAGGGTCTACAGCAGCTGGTGCGGCAACAGACGGAGTTACTGCCTGTTGCGGTACCACTTTGCCTCTCTTAGGAGGTGTGCAGTCGTCGGAGGACTGCAGCGAGTCCGAACTGACCCAGTGGCTACACCTGGGCCGTTGGACTTGCTCGGAAGGGACCTTGCGTTTAAGAGGCCGTGAGACCTTGGTCCAAAGTTTCTGGCGTGAAACCTCTTCCGCAGACGAGGAATGAACGGGCTCACTCGTCTTCTTGTGGGTGGGACGATCTAGGCAAGATACGTCCGAAACCACGGAGGGAACGTCTGTCCGCTGATTAAAGCCTGTCGAACCCTTTGGTCGTACGACATTGCTTCTCCCCTGGGCTTGGGAGCTTGCAAGAGGTCCCGGACTGGGAGGACGACAGGCACGAACAGACGCACCCTCATGCGTAACACTGACACTTTTCACTGCACAAACACTTACTTCACTTCCCACTGCACTCTTACCTTTCAACTCCCTGACGTCAGCCATGAGTTGATTGCGGTCATTCGCCAATGACTCGACTCTCTCACCCAGAGCCTGGATGGCACGCATCATATCTGCCATCGAAGGTTGATGAGAGCTAGCAGGGGGGTCGGGTGCAACCACTACAGGGGAAGGAATAGGTTGTGGGGCATGGGGAGAGGAAAAATCTACTGAGCGAGACGAACTCCTCCTGATTCTATCCTTCTCTAGCCTACGTGCATATTTCAGGAATTCTTGAAAATCGAATTCCGAAAGCCCAACGAATTCCTCACATCGATCTTCCAATTGACAGGCTTTACCCCTACAATTGGAACAAATGGTGTGCGGATCGATAGAGGCCTTCGGAAGACGCCTTGAACAGTCCCTAGCGCTACACTTCCTGTACTTGGGGACTTGAGAAGGGTCAGACATCTTGAATTAGTCAAAGGGGGGAATTCAAAATCTATCCAAGTCGTCAAAAAATAATCCAAAATTCAAAAAAGAATGCAAGGAAGTATTGAAGATAACTTCTGCACAGCGATAGCTAATAACCAGAAATGAATACTTCACCAAATAACGTGAAAATCAATCCAGAAAACAACAGCGTATTTAGTAGGTCTTGCCGGTGGCACGACAGAGAGAAAATTGGTTCTGTGTTGACATGGAGTACTTGAGTACCTGCTCGACAGATGGCGCTGTTGATGTACACCCCCACCTGTATAGCGATCGCTGGCGTATTTCGTCCTTAGGTTTTTCTGTCGGGCAGCAGAGCTGACAGCTATATGATCACCGGGTAAGTTTAATATTGGAAAAATATTTATTCGCGAGAAAATCGAGCATACGGCAGAGCAAATATCAAACCATTAGCTCAATTAGTTAATTAGTTAGTTAATTCTAATAGCCAGGCCTTCTCCATCATGAGGCTCAATACTACACAGTATTCTAGAAGTTTTATTCCAGCTGTTACCAAGTTGTGGAACGATCTTCCTAATCGGGTAGTTGAATCAGTAGAACTTCAAAAGTTCAAAGTTGGAGCAAATATTTTTATGTTGACCAGGCTGACACGAGTCTTTTTATAGTTTATAAAGGACATATCTGTTTTAACGTTGTTACTGATTTTAGAATGATTTATTGTTAATTTATTCTCATCATTTATTTATTTCCTTATATCCTTTCCTCACTGGGCTATTTTTCCCTATTGGAGCCCTTGGGCTTTTAGCATCTTGCTTTTCCAACTAGGGTTGTAGCTTGGCTAGTAATAATAATAATAATAATTGAGTAACGAGGTACAGTACTGTATTTGTAATACAATGAACAATACACTGCTATGAATATCTATGGCTACGAACAAATCCATAAAAATGGGATGGAAAAACCTATTTCCTATACGTCAGGAAGTCTTGGCAAACAACAGCTGATGTGATTTAACATTGTTTGATTACTGTTAATTGGTTTTGATTACAATGCCTTTATTATTACTTTGATTGATTTTTATGATGATGACTGGCAGAAACAAAGTTTAAAAAAAGTTAATTTAAATATCAATACAATCAAACAAGTTAACTGTATTTTAAGGTGTTTCCTACATAATTGAAAACAGTACCCAGCGTAAAGCCATAACTTTTCAGTTATGATGGTCGACCCACCAAAACTCAAAAACTATGGATTTCCGCCAGAAGTCATTATCGAAAACATTCAGAAAGCTACAAAATAAATTATAAACCAGTCTCATTTTCTACACACCCTTTATTGTACCTTTCTATGGTTTTATAAAAAAAAATTATCATGGGCTCCTTCAGTCGCCTGTCTCCATTGGAAGCAGTCTCTCATTACAGAGATAGCCAAGACTGAATGACTGTTCCGAAGGTCAAGTCATTCAGACCAACGGATCCTAGGATGCCCAAAGGGATCCAGGTCTCTCAAACCTTAGAGGTGCAACAACTACCTCGCGTAGGGACTGCATCCTACGTTAGGTTAGGGGTACTTCTTAGGGTATTATTTTACTGTATTACCTTCTTAGTTACTGGTGACGGTATGCATGTGTAAATTTATTTATAACTGTCTGCTTTGTTGGCTTATTACCACAATAAATTCTAGAGTATGATTATGTATATTGCGCCGGTTGACAGCTCAATATAACAGTGGTATAAGCCAGAATAAGTAGGTTTACCGCAAGGGTCTCGGTATCCGAGCACCATCATCATTACGACAGTAGCCTTACAGCCTCGAAACCTGGACACACAAGACACTAAGCTTAGAATTTGAACACATAATTACCTTTGAGGACAATAAAATTATAAATATGAAGAATAGATTAATTTCCTGATCCAGGAAGAGACTTTCACACCGAACTTCCAGTACAGCTGTGCGTATTAGCATAGGTGGAATGTAAGACGACACACTTTATTAAATCAGGGTTGAATTACGGTCCTGTTATAGATAATAACCTTATTTTAGCCTATAGAAACTTTTATTTTTATTTTTTTTATATTTTTTTATATTTTTATTTATAAATAAGCTTAATAACGTTACTTATTTTTATTTTTATATGTGAATAAAAAACATTATAATCTTTTTCATAGTATGGATATAAAGAACAAGTTTCATAATAGAGCTACGTTTTTGTAACTTCTTGATAGTTTGACGTGTGACTAGTCACTATCCTGACACTGATCTGTGTTCGTGCAATCTTAATATGCCATCTGCATCGCCTTTGCAAAGACAAACTAATCCCATAAGTCGCACTTACTCAATTACATGTATATTCGATAAGAAGTACAACAAAATTCATATAAATAGTAAAAAGTGGAGTTTATATGGCCTCGAATTTCCCCGAACCTTGAGAATTTTATAAATCTTAATGCTATACCTTCTTTTTATCATGATGAATAGCCATTACCAATATGCAGTGTAATTTCATGGACTATATCGAAGCCAATCTTTATGATGCTACATCTAAAAGGACTAAATAGTAAATTTGGTGAAAGGGCTTTTAGCTACTGTGCGCCTAGACATTATAATAAATTGCCAACTGAAATGAAGAACCTAAAGGGAGCAATTGAATTTAAGAAGAAACTAAAGACATTACTTTTCACAAGATCATATGATTTGGAAGATGCTACAATCAAAGAATTGTATAAGTTATAATGAAAATGTTTCGTTAGATGATTAATATGGACCCGCCCGAGAAGTAGTTCACTCGACTTCAGTGGAGGGTTGGATTTAAACCCAAAACAAGTAAAACAAGTAAAAGGTATTTTCCGACCATTTTGTAATTTTCCACCGGGACTATTACTCAAGTCCACTGTGAACATATCCTATGATCTGTTCAATGTAGTCTCCTACTTTTCAGCTTTGTTTGAAATCAAACTTGCCTCTCCGATTTATGGTATCCTAAACATTTGTCTTGTAGACCACAGTGCCAGTTTTGATTATCGTTTCTCTTTATTTATTTTAGAGCAGAATTATAATCACGAGGAGATAATCAATTTCGTTGATTGAACTGGATTTAATATATAGTTGTTTTTTTTTTTCAGCTGCACCGAGACTCTTCAACGACCTTCCACTTGATGTTAAGAATAGCAAAAATGTGGCAGCTTTCAAGAAAAACCTGAAGACTTATCTTTTTAGAAAGTGTTATAATAGTGACCTAAAAACTATTAAGCCCGAATACAAATGCTAGCGAAATAACTGATAAGATACAGAGCAAAATATTAACTGGAAAGAAATTATTTTCACACACCAAGGCCCGCCTGAACAGACTTTTAGTGTCTGATGGAGGGCGAGAAATAAACCCGTAAAAGTAAAAGTAAGTGAAAGATATGTGCTTTATTTTTTCTTTACTGTATTGTTTCAGTTGCGTCTTTCTAAGCTATCTATTTATACGGTCAAAAATTTTTCATTTTAATCACTGTACGTGGATTTCTTTTTCTATTTAAACTGCAGTGCAGTATCTAACATTCAGATTTCCATCGTTTGGTGCATTTTGTAAAATATTTCATTTACTCTGTTTCTTTTCTATATGGTGTGGATTTCTTACTTTCATAATGTTGTAGGCTACTGAGATATCGTGTTATTTTGCCTATTTTTCTTTTTTTTTTAAATTCACTTGTATAATTTTAACAGAAGTTTTAGGATTTCTGGGGCCATAATCTAACCGGAAATTTATTCGTGACAGCAGGGGCGTAGCCAGGAATTCACTATTGTGAAAAGATGATGATAGTTTTTTGGTAGTTTCACTTTATATCAAAGCTAGTATCTCCTTACATATCACTTCCACAATTCAATATACAAACACGTAATAGGCTATCCATGCATTTTTGGCCAATATATATATATATATATATATATATATATATATATATATATATATATATATATATATGTATATATATATATATATATATATATAAATAAATATATATATATATATATATATATATATATATATATATATATATATATATATATATATATATATGTATGTATGTATTCTGCGCTCTTATTATGCAAATATCGCCGTATCTAATCATAACAAATACGAGAGTATAAAAAGGAGCTGACAGTAGTAAAATTTGATTTTCTGGATACAAAATACTGATAATAAAACAACGAAGACGCATTATTATTATTACTAGTTAAGCTACAACCCTAGAAGAAAAAGCAGGATGCTATAAGCCCTTGCGCTTATAGCATCCTGCTTTTCCAACAGGAAAAAAGTAGCCCAGTGAGGAAAGGAAATAAGGAATTAAATAAACAATATGAGAAATAATGGACAATTAAAATAAGATAATTTAGTAACAACAGTAACAACATCAAAACGGATATTTCATATATAAACTATAAACTTTCATATAAAAAGACGTACGTCAGCCTGTTCAATATAAAAACATTTGCTGCAAGTTTGAACTTGCATCACTTAATTCACAAGATGACGATTCTTATGCCACGCAAATTCGTCTATCTCATTGCCCACATTTATCGTGACGTCACAGGTTAGTAGTTAGCTACTGCAGAAGCTGCCCTTTTAGCTCGGAAAAATTTCCTGCTATCTGATTGGTTAGAATTATCTTGTCCAACCAATCAGCGATCAGGAAACTTTTCCGAGCGAAAAGGGCACCACTGCGAGTCTGTGCAAATCTGCCTCACTAAAAAGAATTGACTATAGGTAAGTGTTTACATTTAAAGGGAGCTTTTCCACCTCGCTTCCCACATTATTAATTCACTGTGAAGGGATGTTGGCCTTATAAGATCTTGAATATAAATGCTGGCTGAATAAACAACAGGTTTTCTACCTAGATTTTCAATCACATTATTATTATTATTATTATTATTATTATTATTATTACTAGCCAAGCTACAACCCTAGTTGGAAAAGCAAGATACTATAAGCCCAAGGGCTCCAACAGGGAAAAATAGCCCAGTGAGGAAAGGAAATAAGGAAATGAATAAATGATGAGAATAAATTAACAATATATCATTCTAAAAACAGTAACAACGTCTAAAACAGATATGTCATATATAAACTATAAAAAGACTCATGTCAACCTGGTCAACATAAAAACATTTGCTCCAACTTTGAACTTTGGAATTAACTGATGTTGGAGAAAGGAATGATCCTTTGAAAGCCTTGTTTTTAATTTCTGGTAGAACATAGTTAAAAAAAAAAAAAAGAAAAAAAAAAAAACCGTTGACTGTGAAGTTCTGACATTCTTTAGCTATGGTAAGCAGCTCTTCTAGGAGAACACTCCAAAATCAAACTATTGTTCTCTTGTCTTATGTAGGGCCATAGCCTCTGTACCATAGTCTTCCACTGTCTTGGATTAGAGTTTTCTTGCTTGAATGTACACTCGGGCACACTATTCTATCTTATTTCTCGTCATATTGTTTTGTTAAAGTTGTTATAGTTTATATCGGAAATAGTTATTTAAATGTTGTTACTGTTCTTAAAATATTCTGTTTTTCCTCGTTCCCTTTCCTCACTGGGCTATTTTAACTGTTGGAGCCCTTGGGCTTATAGTATCCTGCTTTTCCAACTAGGGTTGTAGCTTAGCAAGTAATAATCATAATAATAATAATGTCGCTGCTTAGTTGGTATGCGTGGCACTTCCATCGCAAGATCTAGAATAATAACAACTTCTTCAGCGGAATTATTAAAATTATTCTTATCATTGAAATTACTAAATTGTCTCTGCAGGCAGCAAGTGACTGTGTACATATAGACTATTTACCAACTTCAATGCAGGTGGCAGGTTCATCCTTGCCAAGATTCTTGGAAATGATGAGTCCTATGCAAGTGGCATTTTTAGATTTATTTCAGAAGCAGGTCTTCTGAAAACCATTTAACTTTTAAGACATTCAACTTTTATGATTTTAATTGAATACTTTTATTTTTTATTTTATTTTATCTTTTATTTTTGTATACATAAATTAAATGTTACCGGCGTCAATGACCTTAGATGTCAGGATGCCTGAAAACTTTAAATCAATTAATCAATCAATGCATTTGCAATGCCCACTGATGGACTCTGAAGTTGGAGAAAAATTGGTCTTGTAATCCTAAATACAGATAGTGTAAAAACAAATTGAAAGTCGCATACTCCATCCAAGTAACAACTTGTAAGTGATGTTATCTTTATAGATGAAGTTGATTCTTGCACTCCATTTGAAGTTTCTACATAAGATCTGATCATAAAACAATAACAGTTATGTCGTTCGCCTCGAGTCTGACACAGTGGTTTCAAACTTTTCTTATTAATTTCTGTGTTCAGTTTTTCAAAGTCGCATATTCCATCCAGGTAACAACTTGTAAGTGATGTTATCTTTATAGATGAAGTTGATTCTTGCACTTCATTTGAAGTTTCTACATAAGATCTGATCATAAAACAATAACAGTTATGTCGTTCAACGCCTCGAGTCTGACACAGTGGTTTCAAACTTTTCTTATTAATTTCTGTGTTCAGTTTTTCAAAGTCGCATATTCCATCCAGGTAACAACTTGTAAGTGATGTTATCTTTATAGATGAAGTTGATTCTTGCACTTCATTTGAAGTTTCTACATAAGATCTGATCATAAAACAATAACAGTTATGTCGTTCAACGCCTCGAGTCTGACACAGTGGTTTCAAACTTTTCTTATTAATTTCTGTGTTCAGTTTTTCAAAGTCGCATATTCCATCCAGGTAACAACTTGTAAGTGATGTTATCTTTATAGATGAAGTTGATTCTTGCACTTCATTTGAAGTTTCTACATAAGATCTGATCATAAAACAATAACAGTCGTGTCGTTCAACGCCTCGAGTCTGACGCTGTGGTTTCAAATTTTTCTTATTAATTTCTGTGTTCAGTTTTTCAAAGTCGCATATTCCATCCAGGTAACAACTTGTAAGTGATGTTATCTTTATAGGTGAAGTTGATTCTTGCACTTCATTTGAAGTTTCTACACAAGATCATAAAACAAAAACAGTCATGTCGTTCAACGCCTCGAGTCTGACACAGTGGTTTCAAACTTTTCTTACTAATTTTTGTGTTCAGTTCTTCAACAGGTTTCTTCATATATTAAGTGCACTGGAAGCAGAACTATCTAGATAAGAACTGATTTTTTTTCCCTTTTCCTCATAATATTTCTTATGCCCAGCTGTTACCAAGTTGTGGAATGATCTTCCTAATCGGGTAGTTGAATCAGTAGAACTTCAAAAGTTCAAAGTTGGAGCAAATGCTTTATTGTTGACCAGGCGACACGAGTCTTTTTATAGTTTATTTATGACATATTTGTTTTTGATGTTGTTAATAGTTTATATATGACATGTCTGTTTTGACGTTGTTACTTTTTTTAGAATGATTTATTGTTAATTTGTTCTCTTCATTTATTTATTTCCTTATTTCCTTTCCTCACTGAGCTACTTTTCCCTGTTGGAGCCCCTGGGCTTATAGCATCTTGCTTTTCCAACTAGGGTTGTAGCTTGGATAGTAATAATAATAATATAATAATAATAATAATAATAATAATAATAAACATGCATTTCCAAGAGCAGGGTTCAGCCTACAATCTGATATGACCCACTCATGTGTTTTATTGGCCTCTGTTGTCACTTATACATATCTTAAGATTTTTCTTTCTTATTAAAAATAAAGGAGAACCCAGAGGTAGCATCTGTCAAAATACAACCACCTTAAGGCCGGGAGCACACTAGCGACTCTGTGGCGCCTCAAAGCCACAGCATCGTGGGCGGGGATGTGGTCTCCCATAGGTTTCCATTGTTTTCAAAGCCACACCTCGCCTGTGGCGGGGATGTGTGACAGAGAGCCACAATCACTTGCCACAGTCGCTAGTTTGCGCGGCAAAACTTGAAAACAATGGAAACCTATGGGAGACCACATCCCCGCCACACGATGCTGTGGCTTTGTGGTGCCACAGAGTCGCTAGTGTGCTCCCGGCCTAATGGTTAAAGGTGTCTGGTTTCAGTTCCAATACCATCTGAAGAGGCAAGCACCAGAACGTCAGCCAGGCAAGTGCAACCGACACAGCAGTAACCTCCCTAGTAAACAGCTGAAGGGGGGTTTACACGATCGAACCCGGTTGACGAACCTGCTTGTCAAACGGTTCGAAAAGGTGGAGTCAGCCACAAATGCATAAGGTTTATGGACAATGAAGCCCCGCCCACGAATGTTAGACGGGAACAGACTTTCTTCCAACCCTTTGTCGAATGTGTTCGACAACCGAATACCCCGTTTACACATTCGAACATCACTTCAAACATTTGTATGTCGAACTGTGTTCGAAACCGAATACCCCGTTCACACATTCAAACATCACTTCAAACATTTGTATGTCGAACCGTGTTCGAAACCAAATACCCCCATTCACACATTCGAACATCACTTCAAACATTTGTATGTCGAACCGTGTTCGAAACCGAATACCCCGTTTACACATTCGAACATCACTTCAAACATTTGTATGTCGAACCGTTCGACCGTGTAAACCCACCTTTTGACTCACAGTCCCA